>NC_032023.1:9186661-9192370 GCF_001865875.1 Lupinus angustifolius | reverse complement strand
GGATGAGGATGAGGATGAGGATGAGGATAGGATGAGGAGGAGGAGGAGGAGGATTAGAATGAGGATGAGGATAGGATGAGGATGAAGAGTAGGATAGGATGAGGATGAGGAGGAGGAGGAGGATGAGGATGAGGACGAGATGAGGACGAGGATAGGACGAGGATGAGGATGAGGACGAGATGAGGACGAGGATAGGACGAGGATGAGGATGAGGACGAGATGAGGACGAGGATAGGACGAGGATGAGGATGAGGACGAGATGAGGACGAGGATAGGACGAGGATGAGGATGAGGACGAGATGAGGACGAGGATAGGACGAGGATGAGGATGAGGACGAGATGAGGACGAGGATAGGACGAGGATGAGGATGAGGACGAGATGAGGACGAGGATAGGACGAGGATGAGGATGAGGACGAGATGAGGACGAGGATAGGACGAGGATGAGGATGAGGACGAGATGAGGACGAGGATAGGACGAGGATGAGGATGAGGACGAGATGAGGACGAGGATAGGACGAGGATGAGGATGAGGACGAGATGAGGACGAGGATAGGACGAGGATGAGGATGAGGACGAGATGAGGACGAGGATAGGACGAGGATGAGGATGAGGACGAGATGAGGACGAGGATAGGACGAGGATGAGGATGAGGACGAGATGAGGACGAGGATAGGACGAGGATGAGGATGAGGACGAGATGAGGACGAGGATAGGACGAGGATGAGGATGAGGACGAGATGAGGACGAGGATAGGACGAGGATGAGGATGAGGACGAGATGAGGACGAGGATAGGACGAGGATGAGGATGAGGACGAGATGAGGACGAGGATAGGACGAGGATGAGGATGAGGACGAGATGAGGACGAGGATAGGACGAGGATGAGGATGAGGACGAGATGAGGACGAGGATAGGACGAGGATGAGGATGAGGACGAGATGAGGACGAGGATAGGACGAGGATGAGGATGAGGACGAGATGAGGACGAGGATAGGACGAGGATGAGGATGAGGACGAGATGAGGACGAGGATAGGACGAGGATGAGGATGAGGACGAGATGAGGACGAGGATAGGACGAGGATGAGGATGAGGACGAGATGAGGACGAGGATAGGACGAGGATGAGGATGAGGACGAGATGAGGACGAGGATAGGACGAGGATGAGGATGAGGACGAGATGAGGACGAGGATAGGACGAGGATGAGGATGAGGACGAGATGAGGACGAGGATAGGACGAGGATGAGGATGAGGACGAGATGAGGACGAGGATAGGACGAGGATGAGGATGAGGACGAGATGAGGACGAGGATAGGACGAGGATGAGGATGAGGACGAGATGAGGACGAGGATAGGACGAGGATGAGGATGAGGACGAGATGAGGACGAGGATAGGACGAGGATGAGGATGAGGACGAGATGAGGACGAGGATAGGACGAGGATGAGGATGAGGACGAGATGAGGACGAGGATAGGACGAGGATGAGGATGAGGACGAGATGAGGACGAGGATAGGACGAGGATGAGGATGAGGACGAGATGAGGACGAGGATAGGACGAGGATGAGGATGAGGACGAGATGAGGACGAGGATAGGACGAGGATGAGGATGAGGACGAGATGAGGACGAGGATAGGACGAGGATGAGGATGAGGACGAGATGAGGACGAGGATAGGACGAGGATGAGGATGAGGACGAGATGAGGACGAGGATAGGACGAGGATGAGGATGAGGACGAGATGAGGACGAGGATAGGACGAGGATGAGGATGAGGACGAGATGAGGACGAGGATAGGACGAGGATGAGGATGAGGACGAGATGAGGACGAGGATAGGACGAGGATGAGGATGAGGACGAGATGAGGACGAGGATAGGACGAGGATGAGGATGAGGACGAGATGAGGACGAGGATAGGACGAGGATGAGGATGAGGACGAGATGAGGACGAGGATAGGACGAGGATGAGGATGAGGACGAGATGAGGACGAGGATAGGACGAGGATGAGGATGAGGACGAGATGAGGACGAGGATAGGACGAGGATGAGGATGAGGACGAGATGAGGACGAGGATAGGACGAGGATGAGGATGAGGACGAGATGAGGACGAGGATAGGACGAGGATGAGGATGAGGACGAGATGAGGACGAGGATAGGACGAGGATGAGGATGAGGACGAGATGAGGACGAGGATAGGACGAGGATGAGGATGAGGACGAGATGAGGACGAGGATAGGACGAGGATGAGGATGAGGACGAGATGAGGACGAGGATAGGACGAGGATGAGGATGAGGACGAGATGAGGACGAGGATAGGACGAGGATGAGGATGAGGACGAGATGAGGACGAGGATAGGACGAGGATGAGGATGAGGACGAGATGAGGACGAGGATAGGACGAGGATGAGGATGAGGACGAGATGAGGACGAGGATAGGACGAGGATGAGGATGAGGACGAGATGAGGACGAGGATAGGACGAGGATGAGGATGAGGACGAGATGAGGACGAGGATAGGACGAGGATGAGGATGAGGACGAGATGAGGACGAGGATAGGACGAGGATGAGGATGAGGACGAGATGAGGACGAGGATAGGACGAGGATGAGGATGAGGACGAGATGAGGACGAGGATAGGACGAGGATGAGGATGAGGACGAGATGAGGACGAGGATAGGACGAGGATGAGGATGAGGACGAGATGAGGACGAGGATAGGACGAGGATGAGGATGAGGACGAGATGAGGACGAGGATAGGACGAGGATGAGGATGAGGACGAGATGAGGACGAGGATAGGACGAGGATGAGGATGAGGACGAGATGAGGACGAGGATAGGACGAGGATGAGGATGAGGACGAGATGAGGACGAGGATAGGACGAGGATGAGGATGAGGACGAGATGAGGACGAGGATAGGACGAGGATGAGGATGAGGACGAGATGAGGACGAGGATAGGACGAGGATGAGGATGAGGACGAGATGAGGACGAGGATAGGACGAGGATGAGGATGAGGACGAGATGAGGACGAGGATAGGACGAGGATGAGGATGAGGACGAGATGAGGACGAGGATAGGACGAGGATGAGGATGAGGACGAGATGAGGACGAGGATAGGACGAGGATGAGGATGAGGACGAGATGAGGACGAGGATAGGACGAGGATGAGGATGAGGACGAGATGAGGACGAGGATAGGACGAGGATGAGGATGAGGACGAGATGAGGACGAGGATAGGACGAGGATGAGGATGAGGACGAGATGAGGACGAGGATAGGACGAGGATGAGGATGAGGACGAGATGAGGACGAGGATAGGACGAGGATGAGGATGAGGACGAGATGAGGACGAGGATAGGACGAGGATGAGGATGAGGACGAGATGAGGACGAGGATAGGACGAGGATGAGGATGAGGACGAGATGAGGACGAGGATAGGACGAGGATGAGGATGAGGACGAGATGAGGACGAGGATAGGACGAGGATGAGGATGAGGACGAGATGAGGACGAGGATAGGACGAGGATGAGGATGAGGACGAGATGAGGACGAGGATAGGACGAGGATGAGGATGAGGACGAGATGAGGACGAGGATAGGACGAGGATGAGGATGAGGACGAGATGAGGACGAGGATAGGACGAGGATGAGGATGAGGACGAGATGAGGACGAGGATAGGACGAGGATGAGGATGAGGACGAGATGAGGACGAGGATAGGACGAGGATGAGGATGAGGACGAGATGAGGACGAGGATAGGACGAGGATGAGGATGAGGACGAGATGAGGACGAGGATAGGACGAGGATGAGGATGAGGACGAGATGAGGACGAGGATAGGACGAGGATGAGGATGAGGACGAGATGAGGACGAGGATAGGACGAGGATGAGGATGAGGACGAGATGAGGACGAGGATAGGACGAGGATGAGGATGAGGACGAGATGAGGACGAGGATAGGACGAGGATGAGGATGAGGACGAGATGAGGACGAGGATAGGACGAGGATGAGGATGAGGACGAGATGAGGACGAGGATAGGACGAGGATGAGGATGAGGACGAGATGAGGACGAGGATAGGACGAGGATGAGGATGAGGACGAGATGAGGACGAGGATAGGACGAGGATGAGGATGAGGACGAGATGAGGACGAGGATAGGACGAGGATGAGGATGAGGACGAGATGAGGACGAGGATAGGACGAGGATGAGGATGAGGACGAGATGAGGACGAGGATAGGACGAGGATGAGGATGAGGACGAGATGAGGACGAGGATAGGACGAGGATGAGGATGAGGACGAGATGAGGACGAGGATAGGACGAGGATGAGGATGAGGACGAGATGAGGACGAGGATAGGACGAGGATGAGGATGAGGACGAGATGAGGACGAGGATAGGACGAGGATGAGGATGAGGACGAGATGAGGACGAGGATAGGACGAGGATGAGGATGAGGACGAGATGAGGACGAGGATAGGACGAGGATGAGGATGAGGACGAGATGAGGACGAGGATAGGACGAGGATGAGGATGAGGACGAGATGAGGACGAGGATAGGACGAGGATGAGGATGAGGACGAGATGAGGACGAGGATAGGACGAGGATGAGGATGAGGACGAGATGAGGACGAGGATAGGACGAGGATGAGGATGAGGACGAGATGAGGACGAGGATAGGACGAGGATGAGGATGAGGACGAGATGAGGACGAGGATAGGACGAGGATGAGGATGAGGACGAGATGAGGACGAGGATAGGACGAGGATGAGGATGAGGACGAGATGAGGACGAGGATAGGACGAGGATGAGGATGAGGAAGAGCATGAGGATGAGGATGACGACGAGGATAGGATGAGTATGAGCATGGAAATGAGGATGGGGACGAAGATAAGATGAGGATAAAGATAGGATGAGGAGGAGGAGGAGGAGGAGGAGGAAGAGGATGAGGATAGGATGAGGATGAGGATGAGCATGAGGATGAGGAGAAGATGAGGATGAGGATGAGGCTAAGATTAAGATGAGGAGGAGGATAAGTTGACGATGAGGATGAGGATAGGATGCGGGTGAGGATGAGGATAGAATGAGGAAGAGGATGAGGAAGAGGATGAGGATGAGGACATGGATAGGATGAGGATGAGGACGAGGATAGGACGAGGATGAGGATGGGGATGAGGATGACGATAGGATAGGGAGTAGGAGGAGGAGGAGGAGGAGGATGAGGATAGGATGAAGATGAGGATGAGGATAGGATGAGAAGGAGGAGGCTGTGGATGGGGATGAGGATGACGATAGGATGAGGAGTAGGAGGAGGAGGAGGAGGAGGAGGAGGAGGAGGAGGAGGAGGAGGAGGAGGAGGAGGAGGAGGAGGAGGAGGAGGAGGAGGAGGAGGAGGAGGAGGAGGAGGAGGAGGAGGAGGAGGAGGAGGAGGATGAGGATAGGATGAAGATGAGGATGAGGATGAGGATGAGGATAGGATGAGAAGGAGGAGGCTGTGGATGGGGATGAGGATGAGGATGAGGATGAGGTTGAGGATCAGGATCAGGATCAGGATGATGAAGAGGAGGGTAGGACGAGGATGAGGATAGGATGAGGAGGAGGAGAAGGAGGAGGAGGTGGAGGAGGGTGAGGATCAGGATAGGATGAGGAGGAGAGGAGGATGAGGATATGGATAGGAGGAGGATCAGAATAGGATGAGGATGAGGATAGGATGA
>NC_032023.1:9184621-9186561 GCF_001865875.1 Lupinus angustifolius | reverse complement strand
ATGTAAGGCATGTTCCAGAATTGAAGAAAAATCTGATTTCCTTGGGAACACTAGATTCAAAAGGTTATAGCTACAAAGGTGAAGGTGGAGCTATAAGAATATCTAAAGGCGTTATGGTTGTAATGAAAGGAAAGAAAGAGAATAGTCTATATATGTTACAAGGAAACACAATCACGGGTGTTGCTGCTGTCTCCTCAACATTTGATTCTGATGTCACCAAACTATGGCATCTAAGAACGGGTCATGTCAGTGAAAGAGGTCTAGCTGAGTTGGCCAAACAAGGATTACTATGTAGTCAACAAGCCAGGAAGGTAGAATTTTGTGAACATTGTGTTTTCGGAAAGCAATGTCGGATAAAATTCAATGATGCAGTTTATCGAACAAGAGACACATTGGATTATGTACATTCTGACTTGTGGGGTCCTTCTCAAGTACCTTCTCATGGTGGTAGCAGATACATGTTAACATTCATTGATGACTATTCATGGAATGTGTGGATCTTCATTTTGAAACACATAAGTGAAGCATTTGTCAAGTTCAAACAATGAAAACCTTGATTGAAAAGCAAACTGGGAGAAAGATCAAGAGACTGAGAACTGACAATCGTCTAGAATTCTGCAGTAGAGAATTCAGAAATTTTTGCAAGGATCACGATATTGTGAGACATTATACCGTGAGGCACACTCCACCACAAAATGGACTTGCAGAACGAATGAACAAAACCTTACTTGAAAGGACAAGATGTATGTTGTCAAATGATGGATTGTCAAAAGAATTTTGGGTGGAAGCTGGCAGTACAGCTTGTTACTTGATCAACAGATGTCCATCAACGACCTTTGGTTTCAAAACTCCAGAAGAGATATGGTCGGGTATTCCGGCGAATTATGAAAATTTGAGGATATTTGGTTGTTCTGCATATGCTCATAACAAAGAAGGAAAACTTGATGCAAGAGCATTGAAATGCATTTTCCTTGGATATCCTGATGGTGTGAAAGGATATAAGTTATGATGGCCTGAGAAAAGAAAGTGCATTATTAGTAGAGATGTTACTTTTAATGAAGTTGAAATGTTAAAGCATCATACATAGTCGTCAAGTGAAAATGAATATCCTAATATCTTGGAGAAGGTGGAGTTTGAGGTGGAACCAACAAAAGAAAAGACATTTGATCAAGAAGAAGAAGTCTATGATGCATGTATTGATACTGATATCTCCCAATTACAACATTATCAGTTGGCTAGGGACAGACAAATGAGACATATAAAACCTCTAGAAAAGTATGTCTATGTTGATCTGGTGTCATACGCCCTAAATGTTGCTGACTATATTAGTAATTGTGAACCACAATCATATGAAGAAGCTATCAACAACAAAGAAGCTTCCAAATGGATTTCTTCCATGATAGAGAAAATTGACTCTCTTCATAAGAATCATATTTGGGTTCTTATGAAGCGGCTGAAGGCTCAAAAGATTGTTGGATGCAAATGGGTCTTTAAGAAGAAGGAAGGAATCCATGGGGTTGAAGATGCAAGATTCAATGCGCGATTAGTAGCCAAAGGTTTTACACAAAGAGAAGGCATTGATTTCAATAAGTTTTTTCTCATGTGGTAAAACATAGCTCTATTCGTATCCCACTTGCAATTGTAGCTCATTTTGATCTAGAACTTGAGCAACTATATGTCAAAATGGCATTCTTGCATGGTGAGTTTGAGGAACAAATCTACATGAAACAACCTGAAGGATTTGAAGTTCAAGGGATGAAAGATCATGTTTGCTTGCTGAAGAAATATTTATATGACCTAAAGCAATCTTCCAGACAATGGTATCAACGATTTGACACCTTCATGCTTGAAAATGGGTATTCCAGAAATGAACATGATAGTTGTGTCTACTACAAGAAGCTTGCAAATAAGTCATTCATATATTTGCTTTTATATGTTGA
>NC_032023.1:9183524-9183778 GCF_001865875.1 Lupinus angustifolius | reverse complement strand
AGATTCAACCACACCAAGAGCCTGTCGAACTCGTCAACCTGGGTTATGAGGAAGATAAGAA
The DNA here is from genome assembly GCF_001865875.1 of Lupinus angustifolius. NCBI lineage: Eukaryota > Viridiplantae > Streptophyta > Magnoliopsida > Fabales > Fabaceae > Lupinus > Lupinus angustifolius. Next base: position 9,183,717 of record NC_032023.1, on the reverse strand, counting down.
GGAAATGAAAGTAGGCACCACGATGGACGTTAAGGAACGAGAAAGGCTAGTCAAACTCTTACACGAATTCAAGGACGTCTTTGCTTGGTCATATGAAGAGATGCCGGGACTAGACCGAGGTATAGTAGAGCATAAATTACCATTAATACCCAACTCCAGGCCAGTGAAGCAGAAGCTACGAAGAATCAAGCCA
>NC_032023.1:9183215-9183424 GCF_001865875.1 Lupinus angustifolius | reverse complement strand
TCATGATCCTCCTCCTCATCCTCATCCTCATCCTCATCATCATCCAATCCTAATCCTCATCTTCATCCTCATCCTCATCTACATTCTATCCTCATCTTCATCCTCATCCTATCCTAATCCTCATACTCATCCTCATCCTAGCCTCATCCTTATCCTCATCCTATCCTCCTCCTATCCACATCCTCATCCTATCCTCATCCTCGTCCTAT
>NC_032023.1:9181993-9183115 GCF_001865875.1 Lupinus angustifolius | reverse complement strand
CCTCCTCATCCTCCTCCTCATCCTCCTCCTCATCCTCAGCCTATCGTCGTCCTCATCCTCATCCTATCTTCTTCCTCTTCCTCATCTTATTCTCGTCCTCATCCTCATCCTATCCTCGTCCTCATCGTCATTCTCATCCTCATCCTCATCCTCATCCTCATCCTAGCCTCATCCTAGCCTCATCCTCATCCTAGCCTCATCCTAGCCTCATCCTTATCCTCACAATATCCTCCTCCTATCCTCATCCTCATCTTATCTTCATCCTCGTCCTATCCTCCTCGTCATCCTCATCCTCATCCTCGTCCAATCCTAATCCTGATCTTCATCCTCATCCTCATCCTCATCCTATCATCTTCTTCATCCTCATCCTATCCTAATCCTCACCCTCATCCTCATCCTCATCCTCATCCTCATCCTCATCCCCCTCCTCATCCTTATCCTATCCTCTTCCTAATCCTCATCCTCATCCTCATCCTCATCCTCATCCTCATCCTCATCCTCATCCTAATCCTATCCTCTTCCTCATCATCATCCTATCCTCATCCTCAACCTCATCCTCTTCCTCATCCTATCCTCGTCCTCATCCTCATCCGATCATCGTCCTCATCCTCATCGTCATCGTCATCCTCATCCTCATCCTCATCCTATCCTCATCCTCATCCTCGTGCTCATCCTATCCACGTCCTTATCCTCATCCTATCATGATCCTCCTCCTCCTCCTCATCCTCATCATCATCCAATGCTAATCCTCATCTTCATCCTCATCCTCATCCTCATCCTAGCCTCATCCTTATCCTCATCCTATCCTCCTCCTATCCACATCCTCATCCTATCCTCATCCTCGTCCTATCCTCCTCCTCATCCTCATCCTAATCCTCGTCCAATCCTAATCCTCATCTTCATTCTCATCCTCATCTTCATCCTCATCCTATCCTAATCCTCATCCTCATCCTCCTCCACGTCCTCATCCTCATCCTTTCCTCCTCCCATCCTCATCGTATCCTCGTCCTCATCCTCATCCTATCCACATCTTCATCCTCATCCTCATCCTCATCCTCATGCTCATCCTATCCTAATCCTAATCCTCATCCTCATCCTCATCCTCATCCTAATCCCGATTCT
>NC_032023.1:9181204-9181893 GCF_001865875.1 Lupinus angustifolius | reverse complement strand
TCCTCATCCTCATCCTCATACTCATCCTCATCCTAGCCTCATCCTTATCCTCATGCTCGTCCTATCCTCATCCTCATCCTCATCCTCATCCTCATTCTATCCTCATCCTCATCCTCATCCTCACCCTCATCCATATCCTATCCTCATCCTTATCCTCATCCTATACCTATCCTCATCCTCATCCTATCCTCATCCTCATTCTCATTCTCATCCTCATCCTATCCTCTTCCCCTTCATCATCCTCATCCTAATCCTCATCCTCATCCTCCTCCTCATCCTCACCCTCGTCCTCATCCTCATCCTATACTTATCCTCCTCTTCATCCTATCCTTATCCTCAACCTCATCCTCATCCTCATCCTATCCTTATCCTCATCCTCATCCTAATCCTCATCCTCATCCTCCTCCTCATCCTCACCCTCGTCCTCATCCTCATCCTATACTTATCCTCCTCTTCATCCTATCCTTATCCTCAACCTCATCCTCATCCTCATCCTATCCTCATCCTCATTCTCATTCTCATCCTCATCCTATCCTCTTCCTCTTCCTCATCCTCATCCTAATCCTCATCCTCATCCTCTCCTCACCCTCATCCTCAACCTATAATCATCCTCATCTTCAACCTATCCTTATCCTCAACCTCATCCTCATCCTCATCCTCATCCTCATCCTCATCCGCATCCTATCCTT
>NC_032023.1:9180481-9181104 GCF_001865875.1 Lupinus angustifolius | reverse complement strand
CATCCTCATCCTATCCTTATCCTCATCCTCATCCTCATCCTCATCCTCGTCTTCATCCTATACTCTTCCTCAACCTCATTCTATCCTCATCCTCATCCTCATCCTCATCCTCGTCTTCATCCTATACTCTTCCTCAACCTCATTCTATCCTCATCTTCATCCTCATCCTCATCCTCGTCTTCATCCTATACTCTTCCTCAACCTCATTCTATCCTCATCTTCATCCTCATCCTCATCCTCGTCTTCATCCTATACTCTTCCTCAACCTCATTCTATCCTCATCTTCATCCTCATCCTCATCCTCATCCTCATCCTCATCCTATCCTCTTCCTCATCAACATTCTATCCTCATCTTCATCCTCATCCTCATCCTATCCTTATGCCCATCCTCGTCCTCACCCTTATCATCATTATATCCTAATGCTCATTCTCAACCTATCCTCATCCTCATCCTCATGCTATCCTCTTCCTCTTCCTCATCCTAATCCTCATCCTCATCCTCTCCAAATTCTCATCCTCAACCTATAATCATCCTCATCTTCAACCTATCCTTATCCTGAACCTCATCCTCATCCTCATCCTCATCCTCATCCTCATCCTCATCCTCATCCTCATCCTCATCC
>NC_032023.1:9179599-9180381 GCF_001865875.1 Lupinus angustifolius | reverse complement strand
TCATCCTCATCCTATCCTAATCCTCATCCTCATCCTATCCTCTTCCTCATCAACATTCTATGCTCATCTTCATCCTCATCCTCATCCTATCCTTATGCCCATCCTCAACCTCACCCTTATCATCATCATATCCTAATGCTCATTCTCAACCTATCCTCATCCTCATCCTCATGCTATCCTCTTCCTGTTCCTCATCCTCATGCTATCCTCTTCCTCTTCCTCATCCTCATCCTCATCCTCAGCCTCATCCTCATCCTCATCCTCAGCCTCATCCTCATCCTCATCCTCAGCCTCATCCTCATCCTCATCCTCAGCCTCATCCTCATCCTCATCCTCAGCCTCATCCTCATCCTCATCCTCAGCCTCATCCTCATCCTCATCCTCAGCCTCATCCTCATCCTCATCCTCAGCCTCATCCTCATCCTCATCCTCAGCCTCATCCTCATCCTCATCCTCAGCCTCATCCTCATCCTCATCCTCAGCCTCATCCTCATCCTCATCCTCAGCCTCATCCTCATCCTCATCCTCAGCCTCATCCTCATCCTCATCCTCAGCCTCATCCTCATCCTCATCCTCATCCCCAACCTATAATCATCCTCATCTTCATCCTATCCTTATCCTCAACCTCATCCTCATCCTCATCCTCATCCACATCCAATCCGTATCCTAATCCTCATCCACATCCTCACCGTCATCCTCATCCTATCCTAATGCTCATTCTCAACCTATCCTCAGCCTCATCCTCATCCTCATCCTCATCCTCATCCTAATCCTCCTCCTCA
>NC_032023.1:9179211-9179499 GCF_001865875.1 Lupinus angustifolius | reverse complement strand
ATCCTCATCCTCATCCTCATCCTCATCCTCATCCTATCCTTATCCTCATCCTCATCCACACCCTTATCCTCATCCTATCATAATGCTCATTCTCAAACTATCCTCATCCTCATCCTCATCCTCATCCTCATCCTCATCCTTATCCTAATCCCCATCCTCTCCTAATCATCATCCTCAACCTATAATCATCCTCATCTTCAACCTATACTTATGCTCAACCTCATTCTCATCCTTATCCTCATCCTCATCCTCATCCTCATCCTATCCTCATCATCATCCTCATTCTCA
>NC_032023.1:9176635-9179111 GCF_001865875.1 Lupinus angustifolius | reverse complement strand
TCCTTATGCTCATCCTCATCCTCATCCTCATCCTCATTCTCGTCCTCATCCTCATCCTCATCCTCATCCTATAATTGTCCTCCTCTTCATCCTATCCTTATCCTCAACTTCATCCTCATCCTCATCCTCATTCTCATCCACATCCTCATCCTCATCCAATCCTCTTCCTCTTCCTCATCCTCATCCTCATCCTCATCCTCTCCTCTTCCTCACCCTCAATCTATAATTATCCTCATCTTCAACCTATCCTTATCCTCAACCTCATCCTCATCCTCATCCTCTCCTCATCCTCATCCTCAATCTATAATCATCCTCATCTTCATCCTATCCTTATCCTCAACCTCATCCTCATCCTCATCCTCTCCTCATCCTCATCCTCAATCTATAATCATCCTCATCTTCATCCTATCCTTATCCTCAACCTCATCCTCATCCTCATCCTCTCCTCATCCTCATCCTCAATCTATAATCATCCTCATCTTCATCCTATCCTTATCCTCAACCTCATCCTCATCCTCATCCTCTCCTCATCCTCATCCTCAATCTATAATCATCCTCATCTTCATCCTATCCTTATCCTCAACCTCATCCTCATCCTCATCCTCTCCTCATCCTCATCCTCAATCTATAATCATCCTCATCTTCATCCTATCCTTATCCTCAACCTCATCCTCATCCTCATCCTCTCCTCATCCTCATCCTCAATCTATAATCATCCTCATCTTCATCCTATCCTTATCCTCAACCTCATCCTCATCCTCATCCTCTCCTCATCCTCATCCTCAATCTATAATCATCCTCATCTTCATCCTATCCTTATCCTCAACCTCATCCTCATCCTCATCCTCTCCTCATCCTCATCCTCAATCTATAATCATCCTCATCTTCATCCTATCCTTATCCTCAACCTCATCCTCATCCTCATCCTCTCCTCATCCTCATCCTCAATCTATAATCATCCTCATCTTCATCCTATCCTTATCCTCAACCTCATCCTCATCCTCATCCTCTCCTCATCCTCATCCTCAATCTATAATCATCCTCATCTTCATCCTATCCTTATCCTCAACCTCATCCTCATCCTCATCCTCTCCTCATCCTCATCCTCAATCTATAATCATCCTCATCTTCATCCTATCCTTATCCTCAACCTCATCCTCATCCTCATCCTCTCCTCATCCTCATCCTCAATCTATAATCATCCTCATCTTCATCCTATCCTTATCCTCAACCTCATCCTCATCCTCATCCTCTCCTCATCCTCATCCTCAATCTATAATCATCCTCATCTTCATCCTATCCTTATCCTCAACCTCATCCTCATCCTCATCCTCTCCTCATCCTCATCCTCAATCTATAATCATCCTCATCTTCATCCTATCCTTATCCTCAACCTCATCCTCATCCTCATCCTCTCCTCATCCTCATCCTCAATCTATAATCATCCTCATCTTCATCCTATCCTTATCCTCAACCTCATCCTCATCCTCATCCTCTCCTCATCCTCATCCTCAATCTATAATCATCCTCATCTTCATCCTATCCTTATCCTCAACCTCATCCTCATCCTCATCCTCTCCTCATCCTCATCCTCAATCTATAATCATCCTCATCTTCATCCTATCCTTATCCTCAACCTCATCCTCATCCTCATCCTCTCCTCATCCTCATCCTCAATCTATAATCATCCTCATCTTCATCCTATCCTTATCCTCAACCTCATCCTCATCCTCATCCTCTCCTCATCCTCATCCTCAATCTATAATCATCCTCATCTTCATCCTATCCTTATCCTCAACCTCATCCTCATCCTCATCCTCTCCTCATCCTCATCCTCAATCTATAATCATCCTCATCTTCATCCTATCCTTATCCTCAACCTCATCCTCATCCTCATCCTCTCCTCATCCTCATCCTCAATCTATAATCATCCTCATCTTCATCCTATCCTTATCCTCAACCTCATCCTCATCCTCATCCTCTCCTCATCCTCATCCTCAATCTATAATCATCCTCATCTTCATCCTATCCTTATCCTCAACCTCATCCTCATCCTCATCCTCTCCTCATCCTCATCCTCAATCTATAATCATCCTCATCTTCATCCTATCCTTATCCTCAACCTCATCCTCATCCTCATCCTCTCCTCATCCTCATCCTCAATCTATAATCATCCTCATCTTCATCCTATCCTTATCCTCAACCTCATCCTCATCCTCATCCTCTCCTCATCCTCATCCTCAATCTATAATCATCCTCATCTTCATCCTATCCTTATCCTCAACCTCATCCTCATCCTCATCCTCAGCCTCATCCTCATCCTCATCCTCAGCCTCATCCTCATCCTCATCCTCAGCCTCATCCTCATCCTCATCCTATCCTCTTCCTCTTTCTCATCCTCATCCTCATCCTCATCCTCAATCTATAATCATCCTCATCTTCAACCTATCCTTATCCTCAACCTCATCCTCATCCT
>NC_032023.1:9175650-9176535 GCF_001865875.1 Lupinus angustifolius | reverse complement strand
CCTCATCCTGATCCTCATTGTTATCCTCATCTTCATCCTCATCCTCATCCTAATCCTCATCCTCATCCTCATCCTATCCTAATCCTCATCCTCATCCTATCCTCATCGTCATCCTCATTCTATCCTCATCCTCATCCACATCCTTATCCTTATCCTCATCCTATCCTTATCCTCACACTCATCCTCATCCTATCATAATGCTCATTCTCAACCTATCCTCATCCTCATCCTCATCCTCATCCGAATCCTCATCCTCTTCCTATCCTAATCCTCATCCACATCCTATCCTCATCGTCATCCTCATGTTATCCTCATCCTCATCCTCATCCTCATCCTCATCCTCATCCTCATCCTCATCCTCATCCTCATCCTTCCTTATCCTCATCGTCATCCTTATCGTCACCATCATCCCCATCCTATCCTAATGCTCATGCTCAACCTATCCTCATCCTCATCCTCATCATCCTATCCTCATCCTCATCTGCGTCCTCATCCTCATCCTCATCCTCATTCTCATCCTCATCCTTATCATATCCTCATCCTCATCCTTATCAACAACCTTATCCTAATCCTAATCTTCATCCTCATCCTCCTCCTTTCCTCATCCTCTTCCTCATCCTCTTCCTATCCTCATCCTCATCCTCATCTGCATCGTCATTCTCATCCAATCCTCATCCTAATCCTATCCTCATCCTCATCCTATCCATATCCTCATCCTCATCCTCATTCTATCATCATCCTATCCTCATCCTATCCTCATCCTCACCCTCATCCTCATCGTTTCCTCATCCTCACTCTCATCCTCATCCTCAACCTATCCCCATCCTCATCCTAATGCTCATCCTCATCCTCACCCTCATCCTCATCCTCATCCTCATCCTCATC
>NC_032023.1:9171000-9175550 GCF_001865875.1 Lupinus angustifolius | reverse complement strand
TCATCCTCATCCTCATCCTCAACCTCATCCTAATCCTAATATTCATCCTCTACATCCTCATATCCGCATCCTCTTCTTCATCCTCCTCCTATTCTCATCCTCATCCTCATCTGCATCCTCATCCTCATCCAATCCTCATCCTAATCCTATCCTCATCCTAATCCTCATCATCATCCTATCCATATCCTCATCCTCATGCTCATTCTATCCTCATCCTATCCACATCTTGACCCTCATCCTCATCATTTCCTCATCCTCACTCTCATCCTCATCATCATCCACATCCTCATCTTATCCTCATACTCATTCTCATCCTCACCCTCATCCTCATCGTTTCCTCATCCTCATCCTCAACCTATCCTCATCCTCATCCCTAACCTATCCTCATCCTCATCCTCATGCTCATCCTCATCCTCACCCTCATCCTCATCCTCATCCTCCTCACCCTCATCCTCATCCTCATCCTCATGCTCATCCTCATCCTCATCCTCATCATAATCGTCATCCTCGTCCTATCGTCATCCTAATCCTATGCTCATCCTCATCTTATCCTCATCATCAACCTCATCCTCACCCGCATCCTAATCCTTTTATCCTCGTTCTATCCTCATCCTAATCGTCATCCTCATCCTCATCCTACCCTCATCCTCATCCTCGTCCTCAAACCTCATCCTCATCCGCATCCTATCCTCATCCTCATCCTCATCCTCAACCTCATCCTAATCCTAATATTCATCCTCTACATCCTCATATCCGCATCCTCTTCTTCATCCTCCTCCTATTCTCATCCTCATCCTCATCTGCATCCTCATCCTCATCCAATCCTCATCCTAATCCTATCCTCATCCTAATCCTCATCATCATCCTATCCATATCCTCATCCTCATGCTCATTCTATCCTCATCCTATCCACATCTTGACCCTCATCCTCATCATTTCCTCATCCTCACTCTCATCCTCATCATCATCCACATCCTCATCTTATCCTCATACTCATTCTCATCCTCACCCTCATCCTCATCGTTTCCTCATCCTCATCCTCAACCTATCCTCATCCTCATCCCTAACCTATCCTCATCCTCATCCTCATGCTCATCCTCATCCTCACCCTCATCCTCATCCTCATCCTATCCTCAACCTCATCCTCTTCCTTATCCTCATCCTCATCCTCATCATAATCCTCATCATAATCCTCATTCTCGTCCTATCATCATCCTAATCCTATGCTCATCCTCATCTTATCCTCATCATCAACCTCATCCTCACCCGCATCCTAATCCTCTGATCCTCGTCCTATCCTCATCGTAATCGTCATCCTCATCCTCATCCTACCCTCATCCACATCCTCATCTGCATCCTCATCCTCATCTGCATCATCATCCTCATCTGCATCCTCATCCACATCCTCATCCTCATCCTATCCATATCCTCAACCTCATCCTCATTCTATCCTCATCCACACCCTCATCCTCATCATTTCCTCATCCTCACTCTCATCCTCATCCTCATCCACATTCTCATCCTATCCTCATCCTCATCCTCATGCTCATCCTCATCCTCATCCTCACCCTCATCCTCATCCTCATCCTATCCTCATTCTCACCCTCACCCTCATCCTCATCTTATCCTCATCATCACCTTAATCCTAATCCTAATCCTCATCCTCCTCCTCCTCCTCCGATCCTCATCCTCATCCTCCTCTTATCCTCATCCTCACCTTATTCCTAATGCTAATCCTCATCCTCCTCCTCCTCCTCCGATCCTCATCCTCATCCTCCTTTTATCCTCATCTACATCCTCATCCTATCCTCATTTTCATTCGCATCCTCATCCTCATCCTCATCCTTTCCTCATCCTCATTCTCATCCTCATCCTCGTCGTCATCCACATCCTATCCTCATCCTCGTCGTCATCCACATCCTATCCTCATCCTCGTCGTCATCCACATCCTATCCTCATCCTCGTCGTCATCCACATCCTATCCTCATCCTCGTCGTCATCCACATCCTATCCTCATCCTCGTCGTCATCCACATCCTATCCTCATCCTCGTCGTCATCCACATCCTATCCTCATCCTCGTCGTCATCCACATCCTATCCTCATCCTCGTCGTCATCCACATCCTATCCTCATCCTCGTCGTCATCCACATCCTATCCTCATCCTCGTCGTCATCCACATCCTATCCTCATCCTCGTCGTCATCCACATCCTATCCTCATCCTCGTCGTCATCCACATCCTATCCTCATCCTCGTCGTCATCCACATCCTATCCTCATCCTCGTCGTCATCCACATCCTATCCTCATCCTCGTCGTCATCCACATCCTATCCTCATCCTCGTCGTCATCCACATCCTATCCTCATCCTCGTCGTCATCCACATCCTATCCTCATCCTCGTCGTCATCCACATCCTATCCTCATCCTCGTCGTCATCCACATCCTATCCTCATCCTCGTCGTCATCCACATCCTATCCTCATCCTCCTCCTTATCCTCATCCTATCCTCATCCTCATCCTAATCCTATGCTCATCCTTATCCTCATCCTCATCCTTGTCCTCATCCTATACTCATCCTCGTCCTAATCCTCATCCTCATCCTCCTCCTCATCCTCCTCCTCCTCCTCATCCAATACTCATCCTAATCCATATCCTCACCCTCACCCTCATCCTCATTCTATCCTAATCTCATCCTATCCTCATCCTCCTCCTTATCCTCATCCTCCTCCTATCCTCATCCTCCTATACTTACCGACATCCTCCAACTCATTCTAACCCTTATCCTCATCCTCACCCTCATCGTCATCGTCATCCTCATCCTATCCTTAGCCTCATCCTATCCTCATCCTTATCCTATCCTCATCCTTATCTTATCCTCATCCTCACCCTCAGCTTCATCCTCATCCTAACCTCATCCTCATCCTATCCTCACCCTCATCCAAATCTTATCCTATCTTGATTCTCATCCTATCCTCATCCTCATCCTCATCCAATCCTCAGCCTCAACCTATCCTCATCCTCACCCTCATCCTATCCTCATCCTATCCTCACCCTCATCCTATACTCATCCTCATCCTCATCCTCGTCCTCATCCTCATCCAATAATCATCCTCATCCGCATCATCACCCTTATCCTCACCCTATCCTCATCCTCATTCTCATCCTCATCCTCATCCTCATCCTCACCCTCATACTCATCCTCATCCTCATCCTCATACTCATCCTATCCTCAGCCTCGACCTATCCTTATCCTCACCCTTATCCTTATCCTCATCCTCGTCCTCAACCTCATCCTATACTCATCCTCATCCCCATTCTCGTCCTCTTCCTCATACAATAATCATCCTCATCCACATCATCAACCTCAACCTCACCCCATCCTCATCCTCATTCTCATCCTCATCCTCATCCTCATCCTCATCCTCATCGTCATCCTCATCCTCATCCTCATCCTCATCCTCATCCTCATCCTCATCCTCATCCTCATCCTCATCCTCATGGTCATCCTCGCCTCAACCTACCCTCATCCTCACCCTCATCCTATCCTCATCCTATCCTCTTCCTAATCCTCATCCTATCCTCACACTCATCCGCATCCTATCCACATCCTTATCCTTATCTTCATCCTCATCCTATACTCATCCTCATCCTCATGCAATAATCATCCTCATCCACATCCTCATCCTGTACTCATCCTCGTCCTCATCCTCGTGCTCATCCTCATCCAATAATCACCCTCATCCACATCATCACCCTCATCCTCACCCTATCCTTATCCTCATTCTCATCCTCATCCTCATCCTCATCCTCATCCTCATCCTCATCCTCATCCTCACACTCATCCTAAACCTATCCTCATCCTCATCATATCCTAATCCTCATCCTATCCTTATCTTGTCCTCATCCTCGTCCTAATCATATCCTTATCTGCATCTTCATCCTATCCTCATCCTTATCCTCATCCTCACCCTCATCCTCATCCTCCTTCTATCCTCTTCCTCATCCTACCCTCAACCTCATCCTCATCGTCATCCTATCGTCATCCTCATCCTAATCCTCATACTAATCCTCATCCTAATCCTCATCATCATCCTACCCTCATCCTCATCCTCGACCTCATCCTCATCCTCGTCCTCGTCCTCATCCTATACACATCCTCATCATCATCCTCATCCTATCCTCAACCTCATCCTCATCGTCATCCTCAACCTCATCCTTATTGTCATCCTCATCCTCATCCTCGTCCTCATCCTAATCCTCATCCTCATCCTACTCTCATCCTAATCCTCATCCTCATCCTACTCTCATGTTAATCGTCATCCACATCCTATTCGTCCCGATCCTCATCCTAATCCTACTCTTCCTCGTCATCCTCATCCTCGTCGTAATCCTCATCTTATCCTCGTCCTCATCCTCATCCTCATCCTCCACCTCATGCCTATACTCATCCTCATCCTCATCCTCATCCCATCCTCATCATCATCCCCATCCTACCCTCATCCTTATCCTCGACCTCATCCTCATCCTCATTCTCATCCTCATCCTATCGTC
>NC_032023.1:9168053-9170900 GCF_001865875.1 Lupinus angustifolius | reverse complement strand
CCTCATCCTCATCCTATCCTCATCCTCATCCTCATCCTCATCCTAATCCTATCTTCATCCTCATCCTCATCTTAATCCTAAGCCTATCCTCATCCTCATCCTCGTCCTCCTCCTCATCCTCGTCCAAATACTCATCCTCATCCTCCTCCTCCTCCTAATCCTTCACCTCCTCCTCATCCCCACCCTCATCCTCACCCTCATCCCCATCCCCATCCTTATTCTAATCATCATCCTCATCCTCATCCTATCCTCATCCTCATCCTCATCCTCCTCCTCCTCCTAATCCTTCCCCTCCTCCTCATCCCCACCCTCATCCTCACCCTTATCCCCATCCCCATCCTTATTCTAATCATCATCCTCATCCTCATCCTCATCCTCCTCCTCCTCCTAATCCTTCCCCTCCTCCTCATCCCCACCCTCATCCTCACCCTTATCCCCATCCCCATCCTTATTCTAATCATCATCCTCATCCTCATCCTCATCCTCCTCCTCCTCCTAATCCTTCCCCTCCTCCTCATCCCCACCCTCATCCTCACCCTTATCCCCATCCCCATCCTTATTCTAATCATCATCCTCATCCTCATCCTCATCCTCCTCCTCCTCCTAATCCTTCCCCTCCTCCTCATCCCCACCCTCATCCTCACCCTTATCCCCATCCCCATCCTTATTCTAATCATCATCCTCATCCTCATCCTCATCCTCCTCCTCCTCCTAATCCTTCCCCTCCTCCTCATCCCCACCCTCATCCTCACCCTTATCCCCATCCCCATCCTTATTCTAATCATCATCCTCATCCTCATCCTCATCCTCCTCCTCCTCCTAATCCTTCCCCTCCTCCTCATCCCCACCCTCATCCTCACCCTTATCCCCATCCCCATCCTTATTCTAATCATCATCCTCATCCTCATCCTCATCCTCCTCCTCCTCCTAATCCTTCCCCTCCTCCTCATCCCCACCCTCATCCTCACCCTTATCCCCATCCCCATCCTTATTCTAATCATCATCCTCATCCTCATCCTCATCCTCCTCCTCCTCCTAATCCTTCCCCTCCTCCTCATCCCCACCCTCATCCTCACCCTTATCCCCATCCCCATCCTTATTCTAATCATCATCCTCATCCTCATCCTCATCCTCCTCCTCCTCCTAATCCTTCCCCTCCTCCTCATCCCCACCCTCATCCTCACCCTTATCCCCATCCCCATCCTTATTCTAATCATCATCCTCATCCTCATCCTCATCCTCCTCCTCCTCCTAATCCTTCCCCTCCTCCTCATCCCCACCCTCATCCTCACCCTTATCCCCATCCCCATCCTTATTCTAATCATCATCCTCATCCTCATCCTCATCCTCCTCCTCCTCCTAATCCTTCCCCTCCTCCTCATCCCCACCCTCATCCTCACCCTTATCCCCATCCCCATCCTTATTCTAATCATCATCCTCATCCTCATCCTCATCCTCCTCCTCCTCCTAATCCTTCCCCTCCTCCTCATCCCCACCCTCATCCTCACCCTTATCCCCATCCCCATCCTTATTCTAATCATCATCCTCATCCTCATCCTCATCCTCCTCCTCCTCCTAATCCTTCCCCTCCTCCTCATCCCCACCCTCATCCTCACCCTTATCCCCATCCCCATCCTTATTCTAATCATCATCCTCATCCTCATCCTCATCCTCCTCCTCCTCCTAATCCTTCCCCTCCTCCTCATCCCCACCCTCATCCTCACCCTTATCCCCATCCCCATCCTTATTCTAATCATCATCCTCATCCTCATCCTCATCCTCATCTTCGTGCTAATCCTAATCCTAATCCTTATCCTTATCCTCATTCTCCCACTATCATCATCCTCATCCCCATCCCCGTCCGCATTGTAGTCCTCATACTCATCCTCCTCCTCCTCCTCATCCTCAACCTCATCCTCATCCTCATCCTCATCCTCAACCTCATCCTCATCCTCATCCTCATCCTCAACCTCATAATCCTCATCCAAATCCTTATCCTAATCCTAATCCTTATCATTATCCTCATCCTCCTCCTAGTATCATCCTCATCATCGTGCTCGACCTCATCCTACCCTCCTCCTCCTCCACATCCCCATCCTCTTCCTCATGCTCGTCCTAATCCTAATACTAATCCTGATCCTTATCCTCATCCTCCTACTATAATCATCCTCATCCTCATCCTCGTCCTCATCCTCATCCTCATCTTCATCCTCATCCTCATCTTCATCCTCATCCTCATCTTCATCCTCATCCTCATCTTCATCCTCATCCTCATCTTCATCCTCATCCTCATCTTCATCCTCATCCTCATCTTCATCCTCATCCTCATCTTCATCCTCATCCTCATCTTCATCCTCATCCTCATCTTCATCCTCATCCTCATCTTCATCCTCATCCTCATCTTCATCCTCATCCTCATCTTCATCCTCATCCTCATCTTCATCCTCATCCTCATCTTCATCCTCATCCTCATCTTCATCCTCATCCTCATCTTCATCCTCATCCTCATCTTCATCCTCATCCTCATCTTCATCCTCATCCTCATCTTCATCCTCATCCTCATCTTCATCCTCATCCTCATCTTCATCCTCATCCTCATCTTCATCCTCATCCTCATCTTCATCCTCATCCTCATCTTCATCCTCATCCTCATCTTCATCCTCATCCTCATCTTCATCCTCATCCTCATCTTCATCCTCATCCTCATCTTCATCCTCATCCTCATCTTCATCCTCATCCTCATCTTCATCCTATCCTAATCCTCATCCTCATCCTCATCCGCATCCTGATCCTCATGCTCATGCTGATCCTTATCCTCATCCTCATCCTCATCCTCATACAAATCCT
>NC_032023.1:9167029-9167953 GCF_001865875.1 Lupinus angustifolius | reverse complement strand
ATCCTCGTCCTCATCCTCATCCTATCCTCATCCTAATCCTCATCCTCATGCTAATCATCATCCTCATCTGCATCCTCATCCTATCCTCATCGTCATCCTCATACTATACAAATCCTCATCCACGTCCTCATCCTCATCATATCCACATCCTCATAATCTTCTCATCCTCATCATATCCACATTCTCCTAATATTCTCATCCTCATCCTCATCCTTCTCATCTCCTCATCCTCATCCTCATCCTCATCCTCATCCTCCTCCTACCCTCATCCTAATCCTGGACCTCATCCTCATCCTCATCCTCATCCTCATCCTCCTATTCTCATCCTCATCCATATCCACATCCTCATCCTCATCCTAATCATTATTCTCATACGCATCCTCATCCGATCCTCATCGTCATCATCATCCTATACAAATCCTCATCCACGTCCTCATCCCCGTCCTCATCATATCCACATCCTCATAATCTTCTCATCCTCATCATATCCAAGTCCTCATAATCTTCTCATCCTCCTCCTCATCCTCATCCTCATCATCATCCTCGTCCTCGTCCTCATCCTCATCCTCCTCCCAGACCACTTCATCTTCCTCATCCTCATCCTCATCCTCAACCTCATCCTCATCCTCATCCTATCTTCATCCTCGTGCTCGTCCTCATCCTAATCCTCACCCCAATACTCACCCTACCCTCATCCTAATCCACATCCTAATCCTCATCCTCATCATATCCTCGTCCTCATCCTATCCTGATCCTCATCCTCATCCTAATCCTAATCCTAATCCTCATCGTCATCCTATCCTCATCCTCATCCTCATCCTCATCTTATCCTCGTCCTCATCCTCATCCTCATCCTCATCATATCCTCGTCCTCATCCTCATCCTATCCTCAACCTCATCCTCATTTTCATCCTTATGCTCATG
>NC_032023.1:9165164-9166929 GCF_001865875.1 Lupinus angustifolius | reverse complement strand
TGCTCATCCTCATGCTCATCCTCATCGTCATCCTCATCCTCATCCTATCCTCATCCTATCCTCACCCGATCCTCATCCTCATCCTCCTCCTACCCTCATCCTCATCCCCGACCTCATCCTCATCCTCATCCTCATCCTCCTTCGCATCCTCCTCCTCATCCTCATCCTCATGCTCATGCTCATCCTTATCCTAATCCTCATCCTCATCCTCAGCCTCATCCTCATCCTTATCCTCATGATATCCTCATCCTCACCATCATCCTCATCCTCATCCGTATCCTCATCCTATCCTCATCCTATCTCCATCCTCATCCTCATCATCATCCTCATCCTCATCCTACCCTCATCCTAATCCTCTTCCTCATACTCTTCCTCATCCTCATCCTCATCCTATCCTCATCCTATCCTCAAACTCATCCTTATCCTCGTCCTCATCTTCATCTTATCCTCATCCTTATCTCATCCTCATTATCTCCGCATCGTCATCCTATCCTCATTCTCATCCTCAGCCTCGTCCTCTTCCTCAACCTCATCCTCATCCTAATCCTCATCTCCATCCTCATCCTCATCCTCATCGTCATCCTCATCCTCATCCTCATCCTCATCCTCATCCTCATCCTCATCCTCATCCTACCATCATCCTCATCCTCGACCTGATCCTCATCCTCCTATACTCATCCTCATCCACATCCTCATCCTCATCCTCATCCTCATCCTCATCCTCATCCTCATTCTATCCTCATTCTAATCCTCGGCCTCCTCCTAATCATCATCCTCATCCGCATCCTCATCATATCCTCATCGTCATCCTCATCCTTTACAAATCCGCATCCACGTCCTCATACTCATCATATCCACATCCTCATAATCTTCTCATCCTCATCATATCCTCATCCTCCTAATATTCTCATCCTCATCCTCATCCTCATCCTCATCCCTCTCATCTCCTCATCCTCATCCTCCTCCTACCGTCATCCTAATCCTGGACCACATCCTCCTCCTCATCCTCCTCATCCTCATCCTCATCCTCCTATACTCATCCTCATCCTCCTATACTCATCCTCATCCATATCCACATCCCCTCATCCATATCCACATCCTCATCCTCATCCTCATCCCCATCCTCATCCTATCCTCATCGTAATCCTCATCCTCATCCTAATCATTATTCTCACACACATCCTCATCTGATCCTCATCGTCATCATCATCCTATACAAATGCACATCCACGTCCTCATCCACGTCCTCATCCCCATCCTCATCATATCCACATCCTAATCCTTATCGTCATCCTAATCCTAATCCTCATCGTCATCCTATCCTCATCCTCATCCTCATCTTATCCTCGTCCTCATCCTCATCCTCATCTTATCCCCGTCCTCATCCTCATCCTATCTTCAACCTCATCCTCATCCTCATCCTTATGCTCATGCTCATTCTTATCCTCATCCTCATCCTCATCCTCATCCTCATCCTATCATAACCCTATCCTCATCCTATCCTCACCCTATCCTCATCCTCATCCTCCTCCTACCCTCATCCTCATCCTCGACCTCATCCTCATCTTCATCCTGCTCCTCATCCTCATCCTCATGCTCATGCTCATCCTTACCCTCATCCTCATGCTCATCCTCAGCCTCATCCTCATCCTCATCCTCATCCTCATTCACATCCTCATCCTAATCCTAATGCAAATCCTAACCCTAATCTGAATCCAAATCCTAATCCTAATCCAAATCCTAATGCTAATCCTAATCCTAATCC
>NC_032023.1:9151611-9165064 GCF_001865875.1 Lupinus angustifolius | reverse complement strand
TCATCCTCATCCTCATCATCATCCGCATCCTCATCCTCATCCTCATCCTCATCCTCATCCTATCCTCATCCTCATCCTATCCTCATACTCATACTTATCCTCGTCCTCATCTTCATCTTATCCTCATCCTTATCCTCATCCTCATTATCTCCTCATCGTCATCCTATCCTCATTCTCATCCTCATCCTCATCCTCTTCCTCTTCCTCAACCTCATCCTCATCCTAATCCTCATCTTCATCCTCATCCTCATCCTCATCCTCATCCTCAACCTCATCCTCATCCTCATCCTCATCCTATCCTCATTCTAATCCTCGGCCTCATCCTAATCATCATCCTCATCCGCACCCTCATCATATCCTCATCGTCATCCTCATCCTTTACAAATCCTCATCCACGTCCTCATCCTAATCCTCATCCTCATCTTATCCTCACCCTATCCTCATCCTCTCCATCATCCTCATCCTCATCCATATCCTCATCCTATCCTCATCCTATTCCCATCCTCATCCTCATCCTCATCATCATCCTCATCCTCATCCTACCCTCATCATAATCCTCGTCCTCTTCCACTTCTTAATCCTCATCCTCATCCTATCCTCATCATCATCCTATCGTCATACTCATCCTCATCCTAGTCCTCATCTTCATCTTATCCTCGTCCTTATCCTCATCTTCTCCTCATCGTCATCCTATCCTCATTCTTTTCCTCATCCTCATCCTCTTCCTTAAGCTCATCCTCATCCTAATCCTCATATTCATCCTCATCCTCATCCTCACACTCATCCTATCCTCATCCTCATCCTCATCCTACCATCATCCACATCCTCGACCTCATCGTCATCCTCCTATACTTATCCTCATCCACATCCACATCCTCATCCTCATCCTCATCCTCATCCTAATCCTCTGCCTCATCCTAATCATCATCCTTATCTGCATCCTCATCTCATCCTCGTTGTCGTCCTTATCCTATACAAATCCTCATCCACGTCCTCATTCTCATCCTCCTCATATCCTCATCTTCATAATTTTCTCATCCTCATCCTACCCTCATCCTCATGCTCGGCCTCATCCTCATCCTTATCCTCATCCTCATCCTCATCCTCATCCTCATTTATCTTCATACTCATCCTCATCCTATCCTCAACCTCATCCTCATCCTCCTCCTCCTCCTAATCCTCAACCTCAACCTCATCCTAAACCTCATCCTCATCCTCATCCTCCTCTTATCCTCATCCTCAACCCTATCCTTATCCGATCCCGATCCTGATCCTGATCCTCATCCTGAACCTAATCCTCGTCCTCATCCTATCCTTATCCTCATCCTCATCCTCATCATATCCTTGGCGTCGTCATCATCTTCATCCTCATCCTATCCTCATCGTCATCCTAATCCTAATCCTCATCCTCATCCTCACCCTACCCTCATCCTTATTCTCAACCTCATCCTCATCCTCCTCCTTTCCTCACCGTAATCCTCCTCCTTTCCTCACCCTCATCCTCATCCTAATTCTCATCCTACCCGCATCCTATCTTCATGTTCTTCCTCAACCTCATCCTCACCCTAATCCTCACCTTCATCCTCAACCTCATCCTCATCCTCATCCTCATCCTATCCTCATTCTCATCCTCAACCTACCCTCATCCTCATTGTCGACCTCATCCTCGTCCTCATCCTCATCCTCATCCTCATATACTCAACCTCATCCACTTCCTCATCCTCATCCTCATCCTCTTCCTCATCCTATACAAATCCTCATCCACATCCTCATCCTTTCCTTATCCTCATAATCTTCTCATCCTCATCCTCATCTTCATCCTCATCATCATCCTCATCCTAATCCTCATCCTCCTTATATCCTCATCCTTATCCTCCTCCTACCCTCATCCTCATCCTCAACCTCATCCTCATCCTCCTTCTCCTCCTCGCCCTCATCCTTATCTATCTTCATCCTCATCCTATCCTCAACCTCATCCTCATCCTATCCTCATCCTCATCCTATTCTCATCCTCATCCTCATCCTCATCTCATCCTCGATCTCCTCCTCATTCTTATCCTCATCCAATCCTCAACCTCAACCTCATCCTCATCCTCATCCTCACCCTCAACCTCATCCTCATCCCCAACCTAATCGTCATCCTACCCTAATCATAATCCTCATCCTCATCCTCATCCTCACCCTCATCCTCATCCTAAACCTAATCCTCAACCTCATCCTCATCCTCATCATATCCAAATCCTCATCCTCATCCTCATCCTCATCCTCCACCCCATCCTCATCCTCACCCTACGCTCATCATTATCCTCGACCTCATCCTCATCCTATCCACAACGTCATCCTCATCGTCATCCTCATCGTCATTCTCATCCTACCCTCATCCTATCTTATTCCCCTTCCTCAACCTAATCCTCATCTTAATCCTCATATTCATCCTCATCCTCATCCTCATCCTCATCCTATCCTCATCACCATCCTTATCTTGCCCTCATCCTCATCCTCGACCTCATCCTCATCCTCATCCTCAGCCACATCCTCACCCTCATCCTCATCCTCATCTTATCCTCATCCTAATACTCATCCTTATCCTAATCCTCATCCTCATCCTCATCCCATCCTCATCCATATCCTCATCTTCATCCTATACAAATCCTCATCCACGTCCTCATCCTCATCCTATCCACATCCTCATAATCATCTCATCCTCATCCTCATCATCATCCTCACCCTAATCCTCGTCCTCGTTATATCCTCATCCTCCTCCTACCCTCATCCTCATCCTCGACCTTATCCTCATCCTCATACTCATCCTCATCCTCATCCTCCTCGTCATCCTCATCCTCATCTATCTTCATCCTCATCCTCATCCTATCGTCAACCTCATCCTCAACCTCAACCTAATCGTAAACGTCATCCTCATCCTATCCCCATCCTCGTCCCCATCCTCATCTTATCCTCGTCCTCATCCTCATCCTCATCCTATCCTCAACCTCATCCTCAACCTTATCCTCATCCTCACCCTCATCCTAATCCTCATCCTCATCCTCATCCTATCTTGATCGTCATCCTCATCCTAAACCTAATCCTCCTCCTCATCCTATCCTCAGCATATCCTTGTCGCCATCCTTATCTTCATCCTCATCCTCATCCTCATCCTCATCCTCGTCCTACCCGCATCCTTATCCTCGACCTCATCCTCATCTTCATCATATCCTCAACCTCATCCTCATTCTCATTCTACACTCATCCTACCCTCATGCTCATCCTCATCCCCCTCCTATACTCATCCATATCCATGTTCTCATCCTCATCCTATCCTGATCCTCATCCTCACCCTCATCCTGATCCTCATCCTCATCCCCATCCTAATCCTCATCCTCATCCTCATCTTCATCCTCATCCTCATCCAATCCTCATATACGATAAAATAGGATTGGATAGGATAGGATAGGATAGAATAACATAGTATAGGATTGGATAGGATATGATAGGAGAGCAGAGGATAGGATTGAATAGCATATGATAGGATAGGATACGATACGATAGGATACGTTAAGAGAGGATAAGATAGGAAAGGATGGCAGAGGATAAGATATGATATGAAGGATATGATATGTTATGAGAGGTTATGATACGATAACATAGGATATGATTGGATAGGATAGGATAGGATAGGATACAATAGGATAAGATAAGATGGGATAGGATAGGATATGATATGATATGATAGGATTAAATAGGATATGAGAAGATAGGATAAGATATCATCGAATATGATAGGATAATATAGGATAGGAGAGTAGAGGAGTTAATATGATAGGATAGGATAGGTTAGGAAGGATAGGCCATGATATGAAATGATATGATAGGATATGATAATATAGAATAGGATAGGATAGGATATGATGGGATAGGATATGATAGGATAGGATATGACAGAATAGGATAGGATAGGATATGATAGCATAAGATAGCATACGATAAGATAAGATAGGATATGATAGGATAGGATAATATAGGAGAGGATAAGATATGATAGGAAAGGATATGATAGCATAAGATAGGATATGTTAGGATATGATAGCATATGATAGGATATGTTAGGATAGGATAAGATAAGATAGGATAGGATATGATATGATTCAATAGGATAGCATAGGATAGGATAGGATAAGATACCATAGGATAGGATTGGATAAGGTAGGACATTATAGGATAGCATATGATTGGATAGGAAAGGATAGGTTAGGATAGGATAGTATAGTGTAGTATAGTATAGTATAATATAGTATAGGATTGGATAGGATAGGATCAAATAGGATAGGGTGAGATAGGATTTGATAGGTGGGATAAGTTAGGAAAAGATAGGAGTTGATAGGAGAGCATAGGATAGGAAACGATATAATAGGATAGGGTGAGATAGGATTTGATAGGTAGGATAAGTGAGGAAAAGATAAGACTTGATAGGAGAGCATAGGATAGGATAGGATAGATAGGATAGGTTAGGAAATGTTAGGATAGGATAGGATAGGAAATGATAGGATAAGATAGGAAAGGATAGGATATAATAGGATAGGATATGATATGATAGAATAAGATAGGATAGGATAGGATAGGATAGGATAGGATAGGATAGGATAGGATAGGATAGGATAGGATAGGATAGGATAGGATAGTATAGGATATGATAGGATAGGATATCATCGAATAGGATAGGATAAGATAGGATAGCAGAGGAGTCGATATGATAGTGTGAACACTCAATTTTTGTTTGGCCCCGAAAAAGCCCAAAGTGTTTAAATTGAAAACGATAGAACATTTTTTACTTAATTTCAGTTAATAAATAATAATTACAATCATATATGGGGGAATATAATGAGTAATAATTTTAAATTTAGGTTGAGAAGGTCCCTAAATCTAAGGGGTTGGATTAACTACAATATAACAAATGATAATGCTAACTCTATGTCGATAAGGTTCCTATATCTAAGTGATTGGGTTAACCGAAAATTTAAAATAATAAAAGGAACTAAAAACAATTAAATTAAAATGGACCCTGAAAAGCCCATAATCGTTTTTTGAACTATATTATATTTTTGCGTTTTCGAATTTTAGTATAAACAAAAAATAATAAATAAAATTACTTTTCCATTTATTTATTATTAATTATATAATTCGAATTTATGATAAATAGAAGATGGCATATTAAATATCCATTTTTGAATTCCAAATAATCAATAAAAACGGGTTATTATTTTAATTTTTGAAAAGATAATTTTCAGATAAATTAAGCATAACCAAGGGTGTTTTTTTTATTTATTTTTGAAGAAATTCAGATATGAAAAAAATAACTAAGATAATATAATAAACTAATGTTTTTTTTAGTTAAAAGTAAAAAACCAAGTCAAATAGGACTTAGTAAATGCCTATTATCAAGGGATATGGAGTTAGTGGATTCTTTTATCTGATGGAGTAGTTTAAGTTAAATATATTAATTATAAATAGAGGCTAGAAGGTAGGTTAAGCCTCCTTGGTTATTTTTTTTGCTGGTTCCAAAAGCTATTTGAGAGAGAAAACATAAACATTGCCAAAAAAAGCTAGAATTTGCGTGGGAGAAGAAGACATCCAACACAAGGTAATCCAGTGCAGCCAAGACTACACTATCTCAGTGCACTCACTCACTCACGCAAGCAGGACTATGCGATTACAAGACTAGATTTTCCAGCAGCATTAACCGCGGAGTGACCAATCAGAGGTCGAAACATGTCACGGGTACACTGCAACCCGCCACACCTTATCCAGCCCCTGCAGGAACACAAGATCGCATACAGGCGAGCCTACGTGCGCCTCGTGCAACCATCCCCCTTTTTCAAGCGCGTCCTGCCACATGTGCCCCTTTTGCAACCAGGTTTGCATCTAATTGGTTTTAGTCCACCCTTTTATTATTAATGGTGTTAATATTTCTGTATACATTTAAGACATTTAATTTTAATCTGTTTTATTATTAATCAACTTAATTATAATCCCTTTTAATATTTACTCATTTAACTTTAATTTAATAGGTTTCTAACCATGTATAAGAAATATATGATTTTTGTTTTGAGTAAAGAATATTGCATAAAATTTAAATAACGGTGTAATTATTTTTATTTCTTTTTCTGGAATAAGCATTAAATGTGAAGAAAGTATATGTTATTTTGATTAATTGGTTATTATAATGGTACCAAACTTTATCATTTTTGTAAATAGTTTACGTTATATCATCATATATTACTAACTAATAAACTGAATTGATTAAAAGAATAATTATTAATAAAATGTATTTGATAAGTTCATCCTAATAAGGTCAAAATTAGCAAAACTAAAAATATTTTCATGTACCTACCAATTGACAATTTATGAGAATTATTTTTATTATTATTAATAAAATTTTGAACGTGCATTATGTTTCTTGGCATAAAACAATAAAAATAATATAATAGTTCAAAAAGAGTAAATTAATTCTGAGATTTAATCAAAGATGGAGAGAAGGTCGCCCTATGGGCTTCTTTCTTCTCAAATCATATTCGAATGGTCGCGCTACGCCGCTTCTTTTCAATCGATTAAATCTCATAATCAATTTATTCCATTTTTAAATAACCAAATAAAAACTTTATTTTCAATAATAAACAAAACTTGCAAAATATATGTTTTTGACTAAAAATATATTTTCTTTAATTAAAATACACTCAACCAATAAACCATTTTCTACATAAAGAACTACGTAAGCCTTGATCCCCTTAAAAGGGGTACGTAGTACCAAAGTCAATATTGTCAGGCTCAATAATAAAAATAATTTTTTTCTTCCTTCTTAATAATTGATTAATTAATCCAACAATTTAAAATATGATATTAATAACATCAATAATAACAAAGTCATATATTTTAATAAAGGGTACCGCTTAAGGCAGGCGGGTAGGGTGCTAATACCTTCGCTACCTTGTAACCGACTCCCGAACATGGATATCAAAAATCCGAAAGCCCACGGTAATTGGGCTTAAAAGATTTTTCTACATTTTTAACTATAAAATGTAGTGGCGACTCTAAACAAAGTCGTGTAGTCGAAAATCGGGGCGCGACAGCTGGCGACTCTGCTGGGGACTTTTTTAAGAGAGTCCGGCCCATAATCAATAAAATATGTGACTGTTCATTTACCATTATTATTATCTATTTTGTTGATTAGTTAATTTCTAATAATTGCATGCTTAATTATTAATTATATGTATAAATGTAAATTATATGCTTAATTTTAATTGTATGTATAAATATGAAAATTGCATGTTTAATTATTAATTGTACGTAAAAATATAAAAATTGTATGCTTAATTGTTAGTTATGTGTTATAAATATAAAAATTACATGCTTAATAAATATTATATGTTTAATTATAATTGTATGCTAATAAAATTTATGTTTAATAATATGGCTTATTTAATTATAGTTGTATGAATAAAAATTACATGTTTAGTTATAATCGTATGTCAACAAAAATTGCATGCTTAATTATTAATCTTATGCATAAATATGAGTTATATGCTTAATGTTAATTGTATGTATAAATAAGAAAATTGCATGTTTAGTTATTAAATATGAGTTGTATGATTTATTTTAATTATATATAAAAAATGAAAATTGCATGTTAATTACTAATTGTTTATAGAAATATGAGAATTGCATGCTTAACTAATAGTTGTAGGTTGTAAATATGAATTATACGATTAGTTTTAATTATATGTAGGAATATTAATTATATTTTATTAACTATTAGTTGTATGTATATATATATATATATGTTGCACACTGAAATAATTAATTGTATAAATTGCGTAATTGCATGTGGTGAATCATTTTTTGTATCGTTCGTGTTGCTATATGATTAATGTATACATTTTTAGGGACGCACATATGCTCTACACCCGAGTATTAATGATACCTTTTTGGATAGAAGGGACATTAGCCTCACTGGTCGCGATTTTCGCCGCTTCTAAGTGTTGGTGATGTGGACCACTCATATTATCACCTCTTATTATGAGTTAGCCGCTCGAGCTGGTCTCTTGTTTCTAACAATATAATCTTTGGGTTTCTCTTTGGTGAGAGATGCAATATGGGCACCTTATAAGGAGTCTAGAACTTGCCTAAGAGCGTCCACTGTGTGTTAGAACCATACTTTAGGATATTGTGCTTGCATGGATTTGTGATTTATAAACATGTCTGTATTGTAACATAGTGATAAATGATTGTGTCGTTTTTCTTTTAATTTGTTTTTTTCACACATCTTTACGTTATTGGAATTATATTTTTTTTCCTTATCCTCACACTATTAAAAAAAATTTATATATCATCATACCATAAACTTAAAAAATAAATAAGGCATCCATTCATTTCCCAAAGTTAACCTAAACAACATATTCTTTCTATTTTCTTTCAAAACAAAAAAACTATATATTTTAACATATTAATCATAATTAAGACTAAAATATCTCAAAAAAGGGTCCTGCATCCCGAAAAAGAATTCACAAGCATTCATTCATCAACCATGTTTCATCAATCATATTTCATGCGTCAATCATATTTTATACATAAGCATTTTAATGATTTTGTGTTTTTTTATGTAATAGGTGCATTTGCATTAAAAGAGAGACCATTTCCCCAATTTTATTAAAAAAAATGACAACCGCAAATAATTCTAGCAGCATATTGGTACCTAAAAAATCAACGAAATTGGACCTATCAATGACTAATGTGAGTTTCTTGGCCGAGCAAATTCCAAAAATGTCAGATAATATAAAAAAACAATTCAGAGACAGTTATGGAGAATTATTAGACCTGGTGTTGGTCCAAGTTCGTCCTCAAGACATGGAGATTATGCAAGTTATGATTCGATTCTGGAATCCCACGCTTCGGGTATTTGAATTTCCTAACCTTGATGCTGCTCCAACCATTGAAGAGTACGAGGCTCTTTTGGATTTTCCAATGGATGGTAGGCTGAGGCTCTATCAGTTCACAGGGGGGCAAGTTGCTAATGAAAGTGGCTCATGAGATCTTCTCGGTTTTCGTCTAGAAGCTTCAGACTTCACCAAACAAGGAGGGGTAAACGGGCTGAAGTGGCATTTCCTAAGAAATCATATCTCTAAAGTGGCTGACGAAAAGAATTGGACCTTATTTCAACCTGCGTTCGCTTTGGCCATATATGGGCTAGTCCTATTTCTGTTCATTGACAATATGGTGGATCAACCCGCTATGGATGTGTTCAGAAAATTCGTTCGTTTCAAGATCAACCCTACGACTGCTATCCTGGCGGAGACATTCCTATCATTCCACAGATATCAAGAAGGTCTTCAGCGGAATGTCAGCAAGGTCCGAATCCGATTTTGCATCCAACTCTTGCAAGTTTGGATCCTAACTCGGTTCAAACATCACAAATATGGATTAGTGCCCCGCTATCCGTTAAGAAGGTTTCTCAATACTTATGTCGAGGATATACCACTTATCAAATGGAGGGAGTTATTTGAAGAGGCCACTCCAAGGAATTTCGCTCAGAAGTGTTGCCTCTATGACCGACATCAATAAGTCATGTATTCATGTGGCGACTTCCATAATCTAGTATTGATGGGGCCTAGAGGGTGTATCTCCTTTACACCTGCCCTAGTCTTTGGCCAACTGAAGTGGGGAGTTACTCTTATATCTGATAAACAACTCGAGAGCATCTATTTCTGATACAAAGATGAGGGGCCATCTTCAAAGGTAGTCCAATCCATAAGAAAAGCTCTAAAGGACATCCATCTGCATGGGCAAAAAGAGTTGGGTGAACACAAAACCTTTTATTCTGACGAGTATAGATCTTGGAGGGCTGAGAGGATGAGGGGTGTTAACACACTTTCGTTAGTCATGCTGCAAATCAAGGGAGGCCCCACTCCAGAGGAGGTTGTACTCAAGGCAAATGTCAAATTGTTAGAAGCCCGACTTCAAGAGTCCAGGGATCGGAACGAGATGAAAGACATAGCACTCGAAAAGTCGGGCAACATTGCTTCTGCACTCAGGGAAGAGATCAGGAGCCTGAAAAGAGACTATGCCGACATGTGCTCGAGGTTTGGTAAAGTCGCCCTAATGAGGCAGAACCGGGCAATGGAAGAGGAAATAATAGATCTGAGAGAGAGACTTGAAGCTAGGGGACAAGCCTTGAGGATTAAAACGGAGGCAGAGAGGATAACTAGAGTAGAGCTGGAGCAGGCCATGGCCACTATTAGAGATTATCAGAAGGCCTTGGACTAGTCCCACACGAAGGAGGATGACTATAAAAAGTCATTAGAGCAGATGCAAGAAGAAGCCCTCGTCCGGGAAGCCCAACTGATGGAGCAATTGACGGAGTTGAGGGAGTCATGTGAGTTTTTAAAGGAAAATCAAGAAATGTGGGAATACAATTGGCGGAATAGTTTTGAAGAATGCGAGAAGGAAAAGGGACAATGGAAAGAAAATTGCCACAATAACATTGAGGGATTCGGGATATTCGCTGATGGTTGGTTGGTAACATTCGAAGAGGCCCAGCAGGAATTTCACATGTACCCAGACACAAAGATACGTCCAGCGATGAGGGCCCTTTTCAATAGCTGCACTCGGGTTGCCAAGAAGCTCTAGCGTTGGAGGATGGAATGCAATGGTGGATTCTAGCTAGTCTACGTAGTTTATTTCTTTTTCTTCTTTCTCATTTATCACTATTAGTTTTTTTATTGTTAGGAATAAATCAGGGAATGGAGGAAATCGATGTATGTGATTCCCCTTCCTCAAATAACATTTCGATTTATATTAATAAATGATATCTTTTTTCACAATGTTCTCTCTCAGGAAGTAAATGTTATAGAGGCAAGGGATGAGGTTGCAGTCATGGACAAAGTTGAGGATGTCAAGATGCCCATGGGGTTCAACTTTCGGGAAATGTGTAGGCAAGGTTTGGTCGAAGTTATTACACCTAAGACACACCGTAATGAGACGAAGAGTTGCAAGATGCACGAATGTGTGGACCTTAGCTTGGAAGACTGTTAGGATTTCAAGTTACTGCTTCATAAAATGATAGATTTGAAATTGATTGCCATAGGGGGAATTCATCCATGTCCCGAGATAAATGTCATAAAGAAGAGACACCCGTATTCATACGCACGTATGAACCCATTATAAATCCACCTGGGGTGTTCAAACATATTTTTCTCAACGTCAATGGGAGCCGTTCATTCGGAAGATGGAGCCTGTAATAACAAGTGAAGGAAGCCCGTTTCCTTATGAATCTGACAAGGCAGTTCCTTGGATCTACAAAGAGGAGTTGACTATGAGTCCTTCTATGGTTACAAACATAGCAAGAAATAGTAGAATTACGAGGACTGGGCGCATCTATGTTCCGCTAGAGGTAGAGAGGGGTCCGCCTGGGACAGCCAAAGGCAAAGAAAAAGTTCTAGAACACATAGAAGAAGATATCGAAGTGGCCTTACCTGAAGGGGTATCAAGCGACGAAGCTTGTGAGTTCCTCAAGTTTATCAAGCAAAGTGAGTACTGGGTAGCGGATCAGCTGAATAAAACTCCTGCAAGGATATCCCTATTGTCCTTACTAATGAGTTATGAGGCTCACAAGAATGTGTTATTAAAAGTGTTGAATCAAGCCCATGTTAGCCATGACATCACGACTGACAAGTTAGGTGGGATAGTCAACAACATAGTGGCAGATAACTACATATCCTTTCGTGATGAAGAAATACCCGCAGAAGGTACCAGTCATGTTCGCCCCCTGCATATTTCAGTTATGTGCAATGATTGTGTGATTGGAAAAGTCCTCCTAGACAATGGGTCATCGCTGAACGTTATAACGAAGAGAACTTTCTCCAGATTTCCAGTTGATACTTCATACTTGAAAGCTAGCTCTATGATTGTCAATGGTTTTGATGGATCTCGTAGAGAAGTGATGGGAGAAATGGATTTGCCAATCAAGATAGGGCCCTTCACATTCAATATATTGTTTCATGTGATGGACACCAATCCAACAATACCCTCCACCTTGCATCAAAAAGTGAAATTCATAGTAGATGGAAGACTGATAACAGTTTCAGGAGAAGAAGATGTCATAGTGTCCCAGCCCTTTGATACTCGATACATAGAAGTAACCGAGGAGGCACTGGAAACATCTTTCCAAGGTCTTGAAATTGCAAACACTACAGTTATGATAGAAGGGGCATCGTTAATAAAACCGTATCCATCAGATGTTTCTCTCAGGATGGCAAAAGTGATGATCCGCGGAGGCTACCAACCTGGGAGTGGATTGGGAAAGTATGGTCAAGGCAGTAAGGAGATGATTATACTGAAAGCTAATAAAGGCATATATGGCTTGGGATATAGACCTACCAAGGAGGACAGGCTCTGAATCATAGAAGCAAGGAAGGGTGAGCATCTGGCTCGGCTAGGGCAGTTTGAACTTGGGAACATGGTAAAGATTCCAATACCACACATCAGTCAATGCTTTGTGAGTGGCGGTACCGGACCCTCTAGAATGGTGGCCATCATAGAAGAAGAAGGAAGGGAAGAAGAAGCGGAGTTCGTGTACTGGTGTCCCCCAGACACCTGCTTGAGGAACTGGCATGAAGAGTCATATGCTTCAAATACTTTAGAATCGAAGTAATAATTTTATGTAATTTTTTATTATTAGCCATGTCCAAGGCTGTTAGACATTTTTCATTTTATGTTCTTTTCAATTATAAGTATTCATTTATTTTAGTATTTCCATTTAAATCAATAAAGATAAATGTTTTCGATCAGATTTATGTGTCTCTATTGCATTTTTTCTCTATTACATGTTAAAAGATCAGAGTAAGACCAAATACAAAAATAAATAAAATAAAAAACCAAATCCATGGGGATCTGACCTACTCATCCCCACATTGCAGATCTGATAGCCACTCTGAAACTGAGGGCCATGCTAGTGCGCCCTTACGTGGCCCTGACCAACCGATTCACCAAGTGGAAAACGACAGTGATGATGATGAAAGGGAGGCCTCCTCCGAACTGCTCAGATTGGTAGAGCAAGAAGCTAGAGAGATTCAACCACACCAAGAGCCTGTCAAGCTTGTCAACCTAGAATCTGAGGAAGACAAGAAAGAAGTGAGGGTGGGCACCATAATGGATGGTAAGGAACGAGAATGCCTAGTTAGACTTCTACATGAATTCAAAGACGTCTTTGCATGGTCATATGAAGATAGGATAGGATAGGATAGGATTGGATAGAATGATACGATATGATAAGATAGGATAGGATTGGATAGAATGTGATAGGATAGGATAGGATAGGATAGGATAGGATAGGATAGGATAGGATAGGATAGGATAGGATAAGATAGGATAGGATAGGATTGGATAGGACAGGACATGATAGGATAGG
>NC_032023.1:9136656-9151511 GCF_001865875.1 Lupinus angustifolius | reverse complement strand
CAGGACATGATAGGATAGGATAATATAGGATTGGATAGGATAGGGTAGGATAGGATACGATAGTATAGGATAGTATACGATATGATAGGATAGGATTGGATAGGATATGATAGGATAGTATAGGATTGGATATGATATGATAGGATAGGATAGGATAGGATAGTATAGGATTGGATTGGATAGGATAGGATAGCATAGGATAGGATACGATAGGATAGGATAGGATACGATAGGATAGGATAAGATACGATATGATAGGATAGGATTGGATAGGATATGATAGGATAGTATAGGATTGGATATGATATGATAGGATAGGATAGGATAGGATAGTATAGGATTGGATTGGATAGGATAGGATAGCATAGGATAGGATACGATAGGATAGGATAGGATACGATAGGATAGGATAAGATACGATATGATAGGATAGGATTGGATAGGATATGATAGGATAGTATAGAGATAGGATAGTATAGGGTAGGAGAGGAGATGATAGGATAGGATTGGAATGGATATGATTGGATTGGACAGGATAGCATAGGATAGGATATGATAAGATAGGATAGGATACGATAGGCTATGATAGGATAGAATAGAATAGGATATGATTAGAGAGGATTGAATGTGTTTCTATAGGAAATGATATGATATGAAATGATAGGATAAGACGATATATGATATGATAGGATAAGATATGATAGGATAGGATAGGATAGGATACGATCAGATCGGATATGATAGCATGGAATATGATCAGATAAGATAGGATAGCAAGGAATATGAAATATATGATTGGATGGAATTGAATAGTTTACGAAAGTATATGATAAGATAGGCTAGGCTTGGATATGATAGGATAGGATAGAATATGAAAGGATAAGATTGGATAGGATAGATTACGATAGGATAGGATAAGATAGGATAAGATAGGATAGGATATGATAGGATAGGATAGGAGGGAATATGATCAGATATGAAAAGATAAGATCGGAGAGGAGAGGACAATATAGGATAAGATAGGATAGGATATGATTGGTTTGGATAGGATACGATAGGATAGGATTGGATTGGATTGGATATGATAGAATAGCACAAGATAATGTTGGATAGGATTGGATAGGATTGGATTGGATAGGATAAGACATGATATGATAAGATAGGACGAGATATGATATGATAGGATAAGATAGGATAGGACACGATATGATAGAATAGGATAACATAGGATACGATATGATAGGATTTGATAAGATAAGATAGAATAGGATATGATAGGTAGGAGGAGATATGGGCAGATATGATAGGTTAGGATTGGATAGGTTAGGATTGGTTAGGACAATATAGGATATCATATGATTAGTTTGGATAGCATAGGATAGGGTTGGATAGGATTGGATAAGATAGGAAATGAGAGGATATGAGAGGAGAGGATAGGATAGGATGGGAGAGTATAAGATAGGATATGATAAGATTGGTAGGATATGGGAGGATATGATAGGATATGATGGGATAGGATAGGAGAGGAGAGGATATGATAGCATAGGAGAGGATAGGATTGGACTTGATAGGATAGGATATGATTGGATTTGATAGGTTCAGATACGATATGATTTAAATAGGATATGATAAGATAAGAGAGGATAGGATAGGATATGATAGGATAAGAAGGGTATGAGAGGATATGATAGGATAGGATAGGAATGGATTACATTGGATAGGAAATTATATGTTAGGATTTGATAGGATAGGATAAGATTGGATAGGATAGGATATGGTAGGATAGGATACGATAGGATAGGATATGATAGAATAGGATGGGATAAAATACAATAAAATTGGATATGATATGATATGAAATGATAAGATAGGACAAGATATGGTAGGATAGAACGGGATATGATCATATATGATAGGTTAGGAGTGGATAGGATAGGATAGTATAGGATAGGATAAGGTAGGATAGGATATGATTGAATATGAGAGGATATGAGAGGACAGGATAAGATAGGTTTTGAGAGGATTGGATAAGATACGATATGATAGGATATGATAGGGTGGTTTCTCATATGATAAGATAATATAGGGTAAGATAGGATAGAGAGGAGTATCACAGGATATGAGAGGATAGAATTGGACATGGTAAGATAGGATACTATTGGATTGTATATGATAAGATAGGACTGGATAAGTTCAGATAGGATATGATATAATAAGATAGGATAGGATAAGAGAAGGGAGGGTAGGATAGATAGGATATGATATGATAAGAAAGGATACTAGAGGAGAGGATAGGATAGGAATGGATAGAACATGATATAATAGGAAAAGATTAGGTAGGATTGGATATGATAGGATAGGATAGGATATGATATGATATGATTGGATAGGATAAGATAGGTTATGATAGGAAATGATAGGATATGATAAAAGAAGATAGGATATGATATGATAGGATAGGAGGGGATATGATCAGATATGATAGGTTTAGGATTGCATAGGATAGGATAGGATAGGATAGGATATGATCAGTTTGGATAGGATAGGATAGGATAGGGTAGGATAGGATTGGATAACATAAGATATGATAGGCTAGGATAGGGTAGTTTCATATATGATAGGATATGATGGGATAGGATAGGAGAGGATAGAAAACGATAGGATAGGGTACTTTCATATATGATAGAATATTATGGGATAAGATAGGAAAGGAGAGGATGTGATAGGATAGGAGAGGATAAGAGGGGACATGATAGGATAGAATGGGATTGGATTGGATAGGATAAGATAGTATTGGGTAGGTTCATATAGGATATGATATAATAGGATAAAATAGGATAAGAGAGGATAGGATAGGATAGGATAGGATAGGAATGGATTGGATTGGATAGGACATGATATAATAGGATATGATAGGATAGGATTGGATAGGATAGGAAAGGATATGATAGAGTAGGATAGGATAAAATACAATAAAATTGGGTAGTATAAGATATGATAATATAGAATTGGATATGATTGGATAAGATAGAATATGAAATGAAATGATAAGAAAGGACAAGATATGATTGGATAGGACGGGATATGATAAGCTAGGATAGGGTAGGATATGATAGGATAGGATAGGATAATAAATGTTACGATAGGCAACGATAGGATTAGATATGATAGGCTAGGATAAGATAGGATACGATAGGAAATGATGGGACTAGAGAGGATACAATAGGATACGATAGGATCAGATAGGATACGATAGCATAGGATAGGATATGGTTAGGTAGTTTAGGATAGGATAGGAGAGGATATGAGAGGATAGGATATGATAGGATGGCAGAGGATAAGATAGGATATAATAGGACATGATAGGATAGGACGGGATATGATCAGATATGATATGATAGGATAGGATAGGACAGGATATGATGGGATATGATAGGATACGAGAGGATAGGATATGATAAGATAAGATATGATTGAATATGATTGGATAGGATTGTTTATGAGATGAAATGATAGGATAAGACTTGATATGATATGATATGATAGGAAGGGATATGATATGAAATGATAGGATAAGATAGGATATGATACGATATGATAAGATAGGATAGGATTGGATAGAATGTGATAGGATAGGATAGGATAGGATAGGATAGGATAGGATAGGATAGGATAGGATAGGATAGGATAGGATATGATAGGATAGAATAGGATAGGAGGGGATATGATCAGATATGATAGGTTAGGATTGGATAGGATAGGGCAACATAGGATACGATATGATCGGTTTGGATAGGATAGGATAAGGTAGGATAGGATAGGATAGGATAGGATATGATATGAGAGGATATGATAGGATTGGATGGGTGAGGATAAGATAGGACATGATAAGATAGGATAAGATTCGATAGGATACAATAGGCTAGGATAGGATAGGGTAGTTTCAGATATGATAGGATAGGATCATATAGGATAGGAAAGGATAGGATAGGAGAGGATATGATACACATATGATAAGATATGATGGGATAAGTTAAGATATGAGAGGAAATGAGAGGATATGATTGGACATGATAGGATAGGATAGGATTCGATTGGATATGATAAGATAGAATTGGATAAGTTCATATAGGATATGATTTAATAAGATATGATAGGATAAGAGCGGGGAGGGTAGGATAGATAGGGCAGGATATAATAAGAAAGGATACTAGTGGAGAGGATAGGATAGGATAGGATAGGAATGGATTGGATTGGATAGAACATGATATGATAGGATATGAAAAGATTGGATAGGATAGGATAGGATAGGATAGGTTAGGATAAGATATGATAGGGTAGGATAGGATAGGATAGGATAGGATAGGATAGGATAGGATAGGATAGGATAGGATAGGATAGGATATGATAGTATAGGATATGATATGATAGGATAGGATAAGATAGGTTATGATAGGAAATGATAGGATGGGATAAAATAAGATAGGATAGGAGGAGATATGATCAGATATGATAGGTTAGGATTGCATAAGATAGGATATGATCGGTTTGGATTGGATAGGATAGGATAGGGTAGGATAGGGTAGGATAGGATTGGATAATATAGGATATGAGAGGATATGAGACGATAAGATATATAGGATGGGAGAGGATAAGATAGGATATGATAAGATTTGATAGGATATGATAGGCTAAAATACGGTAGTTTCATATATGATAGGATATGATGGGAGAGGATAGAATAGGAGAGAATATCATAGGATAGGGTAGTTTTGGATATGATAGGATATTATGGGAGCTATTAGCATAAGATATGATATGATATGATAGGGTATGATAAGATAGGATAGGATAGGATAGGATAGGATAGGATAGGAGAGCATAGGATATGATATGATAGAATAAGATAAGATAAGATAGGATTGGATTGGATAGGATAAGAGGGGATATGATCGGTTTGGACAAGATAGGATAGGGTAGGATAGGATATGAGAGGATAGGATATGATAGGATGGGAGAGGATAAGATAGGACATGATTGGATAGGAGGGGATATGATTAGATGTGATAGGATAGGATAGGACAGAACACGATAGGATAGGATAGGATATGATAAGATAAGATAGGATTCATTATGATTGGATAGGATTGTTTATGAGAGGAAGTGATCGGATAGGATATTATATGATAGGATAAGACATGATATGATATGATAGGATAAGACAGAATATGATATGGTAGGATAAGATAGGATATGATGGGATAGGATATTATACAATATGATAAGATAAGATAGGATAGGATATGAGGGGATAAGATCAAATATGAGAGGTTAGGATTGGATAGGATAGGATATGATCAGTTTGGATAGGATAGGATAGGGTAGGATAAGATCTAATAGGATAGGATATGAGAGTTTAGAATATGATGGGATGGGAGAGGATAGGATAGGACAAGAGAGGAGAGGATAGGATAGGATAGGCTAGGATGGGAGAGGATAAGATAGGTTATGAGAGGATTAGATAGGATACGATAGGATAGGATAGGATAGGATAAGATAGGATATTATGGGATAAGATAGGATAGAGAGGATGTGACAGGATATGAGAGGATAGGATTGGACATGATAGGATAGGAATTAATTGGATAGGATAAAATAGGATTGGATAAGTTCAGATAGGATATGATATAATATGATATGATAGGATAAGAGAGGAGAGGATTGTATAGATAGGATAGGATATGATTAGAAAGGATATGAGATGAGAGGATAGGATAGGATAGGAATGGATTGCACAAAATAGGACATGATATGATAGGATAGGAAAATATTGGATAGGATAAGATATGATAGGATAGGATAGGATAGGATAGGATAGGATAAGATAGGATAGGATAGGATATGATAGGATAAGAAAGGGTATGAGAGGATATGATAGAATAGGATAGGAATGGATTAGATTGGATAGGAAATGATATGTTATGATATGATAGGATAGGATATGGTAGGATAGGATAGGATACGATAGGATAGGATATGATAGAATAGGATGGGATAAAATACAATAAAATTGGATAGGATATGATATGAAATGATAAGATAGGACAAGATATGATAGG
Organism: Lupinus angustifolius; assembly: GCF_001865875.1. Lineage (NCBI taxonomy): Eukaryota > Viridiplantae > Streptophyta > Magnoliopsida > Fabales > Fabaceae > Lupinus > Lupinus angustifolius. The sequence goes on along the minus strand of NC_032023.1, from coordinate 9,145,392 downwards.
ATAGGACGGGATATGATCAGATATGATAGGTTAGGAGTGGATAGGATAGGATAGTATAGGATAGGATATGATCGGTTTGGATAGGATAGGATATGAGAGGAGAGGACAAGATAGGTTATGATAGGCTTGGATAAGATACGATAGGATAGGCTAGCTTGCCATATGATAAGATATTATGGGATAAGATAGGATAGAGAGGAGTATGATAGGATATGAGAGGATAGAATTGGACATGATAAGATAGGATTGGATTGGATATGATATGATAGGACTAGATAAGTTCAGATAGGATATGATATAATAAGATATCATAGGATAAGAGAGGGGAGGGTAGCATAGATAGGATAGGATATGATAAGAAAGGATACTAGAGCAGATAGGATAGGATAGGATATGATATGATGATATGGTATGATAAGATAGGATAAGATAGGTTATGATAGGAAATGATAGGATATGATAAGAAAGGATACTAGAGCAGATAGGATAAGATAGCATATGATTGATAGGATAGGAGGGGATATGATCATATATGATAGGTTTAGGATTGCATAGGATAGGATAGGATATGATCAGTTTGGATAGGATAGGATAGGGTAGGATAGGATTGGATAACATAGGATATGATAGGCTAGGATAGGGTAGTTTCATATATGATAGGATATGATGGGATAGGATAGGATAGGAGAGGAGAGGATAGAAAAGGATAGGATTGGATAGGATAGGGTAGATTCAGATATGATAGGATATTATGGGATAAGATAGGAAAGGAGAGGATGTGATAGGATAGGAGAGGATAAGAGTGGACATGATAGGATAGAATAGGATTGGATTGGATAGGATAAGATAGTATTGGGTAGGTTCATATAGGATATGATATAATAGGATAAAATATGATAGGATAGGATAGGAGTGGATTGGATTGGATAGGACATGATATAATAGGATATGATAGGATTGGATAAGATTGGATATGATAAGATATGATAGGATAGGATAGGATATGATAGAGTAGGATGGGATAAAATACAATAAAATTGGATGGTATAAGATATGATAATATAGAATTGGATATGATTGGATAAGATAGGATATGATATAAAATGATAAGATAGGACAAGATATGATTGGATAGGAAGGGATATGATAAGCTAGGATAGGGTAGGATATGATAGGATAGGATAGGATATGATAGGATAATAAATGTTACGATAGGAAACGATAGGATTGGATATGATAGGGTACGAGAGAATAGGATACGATAGGAAACAATGGGACTGGAGAGGATACGATAGGATCAGATAGGATACGATAACATAGGATAGGATATGTTTGGGTAGTTTAGGATAGGATAGGATAGGATCAGATAGGATAGGATAGGAGAGGAGAGGATATGATAGGAAGGGATTTGATATGATAGGATAAGATAGGATAGGAAGGGATATGATCAAATATGATAGGATAGGATTGGATAGGATATGATAGGATTGGATAGGGTAGGATTGGATATGATAGGATAGGATTGGATAGGATAGGATATGATATGATTGGATAGGATATGGTAGGATGGGAGAGGATAAGATAGGATATGATAGGACATGATATGATAGGACGGGATATGATCATTAATTCATTATTTCCCTTACCAACATATGCTTTGAGTAATTTGTTGGAACTAAGTTTCAATTAAACCTGACTTTTATATTTTCATGAAACATGCAATATGATTCTCTGATTTGTTCGTGGCAGATATTTTTAACTTTCATGCCAAAGGTTTGCTTCTTCATTTGTAATGATACACTTCTCTAGAAAAATTGTGTCCTCTTTGATATTATTCTTATGATAAATAAACATAATTAATTATTTTTGTAAGTATATAAGTATTTACTTGTACATATTGCATTATTGAAGATATAGATGTTAGACATCGACAGCCTGATATACATAACATAAGAGTTTACAGTTGACATAATATGTTAATCTAAAAAATTCTAATTTGGAGCGTTTAGTATGTAGAATGGTCCACCAACAGGTTTGTTGAGAATGTTTGAAATATGTTATTATATGAAGTCTCACATTGCCTAGTATTAGAATAGAGTAGAGTATCAATATTATATATTGGACTCAAGTCCCTTGTTGTAATGTGCACCATATATAAGCACAAATGTCTCTTCTATTTATTTTATGCCTTTATTTGATTACTTGTGGCCATTATTGCACAACGATTGCTTCCGATGCACCAACAATTAGTATTAGAGCCAATTGGTAGATGGCTCTTGTCCATACGCCAAATTATGACAAAGGAGGGTGAAGAATGTGTCGGCTGGACAAGGTCTCTCAAAAGTACTGCATGAGGATAAACCATATGAGTTGAAGGAGAAGGACATATGGCGTAACTATGGTGGGGGCGATGTATGTGTTGATCCAGAACCCCAGAAGTTCATGTATTAGATTAGGATCAAGGTGAAGATAGAGACTCGGGTGTTGAGTTTGGTCTTCAGACAAGTGCTGACAATATTTCTCTAGATATTGAGAGAATGTTCTCATTTGAAATGAGAAGTGGAATATCCTAATGACATGTCTGGGACGTCATAGTGAAGGATATTAATTTTTAGCAGATCGACAAAAGCACAGAGGCGCTGTCTGACTTTGATGTAGGGTGTAACATGGGCATTAGCTTTGATGCAAGATGTAACACGTGCGTTGGTAGAGATGCAGGGTGTGATATGCGCATTGGTTTGGATGCAAGGATGTGACACAGACATTAGTTAGCATTGATACAAGGTGGGTGTTGTGAGTATACTCCTTATGGTGGAGTATGATAGTTCTTTTGAACTAGGATTGTCGGAGTAGACAATGGTAGTAGTAGTTGAGGCTTTCCAAGGAAAAGGACGATTATTGGTGAACTTTTGTGTAGATGTTCAATATATCAAAAGACTTCCTAGCAATAGGTGGCTAGGCGGCTAGGCGGTGTATTCCACTTGATGGCGGTAAAGGAAACTGCACTACAAGTTTGGAGAGCTAGGCTCTTGGTAACATCGTGAAGGATACTCGGAAGGTATATGATGTAGGGGATTATTTAAAGAGAATTAGGAATTGAGCAAGATGGAGTGATATATTCGCTAAGGTGAAGATTCTTGTGTAGATTTCCTTAGGAGTGAGATATTCGTCTATTTCAATCAAGGTGAAGATTGTTGGGAATATTTGAAATATGTTATTATATGAAGTCTCACATTGCCTAGTATTAGAATAGAATAGAGTACCAATGTTATATATTGGACTCAAGTTCCTTGTTATAATTGAATGTGTGTATGTCAAGAGGAACACTTTGGAAAGCTCTCTTTATATGTCATAGTTTTGATGAGGACAACTTGTGCTAATAAGAGCTTGAAGATCACCAACAAATCAACATGCTTAAGTCTTTTGATTGGTACTAGGCTTAGACTAGAAACTAGTTTAAGTTGAGTCTAAGGCTTAGGTCACCTAATACATGTCTCATATGCATAAATCTTTTAAATCATTTCATCTTTGAGATATGTCATAATATGTCCATGCATCACATAAATACATGTATATGTGCATTCTAGGCATAAACTAAGTGTTAAACATGTATGAATTAAGTGCATAACGTATTTGAGTTTTTGTATTTAAAATTACACATGAAAATATGCTGTTAATCGATTAAGGCATACGTTAATCGATTAACCTAACTGTTTGAAAAGGTGTTGAAACTGAAAAACTTGGAAAACATAATCAGTTACGTTTTTGAACAACGTTAATCGATTAACTTATGAGAGGAAGTGATCGGATAGGATATTATATGATAGGATAAGACATGATATGATATGATAGGATAAGACAGAATATGATATGGTAGGATAAGATAGGATATGATGGGATAGGATATTATACAATATGATAAGATAAGATAGGATAGGATATGAGGGGATAAGATCAAATATGAGAGGTTAGGATTGGATAGGATAGGATATGATCAGTTTGGATAGGATAGGATAGGGTAGGATAAGATCTAATAGGATAGGATATGAGAGTTTAGAATATGATGGGATGGGAGAGGATAGGATAGGACAAGAGAGGAGAGGATAGGATAGGATAGGCTAGGATGGGAGAGGATAAGATAGGTTATGAGAGGATTAGATAGGATACGATAGGATAGGATAGGATAGGATAAGATAGGATATTATGGGATAAGATAGGATAGAGAGGATGTGACAGGATATGAGAGGATAGGATTGGACATGATAGGATAGGAATTAATTGGATAGGATAAAATAGGATTGGATAAGTTCAGATAGGATATGATATAATATGATATGATAGGATAAGAGAGGAGAGGATTGTATAGATAGGATAGGATATGATTAGAAAGGATATGAGATGAGAGGATAGGATAGGATAGGAATGGATTGCACAAAATAGGACATGATATGATAGGATAGGAAAATATTGGATAGGATAAGATATGATAGGATAGGATAGGATAGGATAGGATAGGATAAGATAGGATAGGATAGGATATGATAGGATAAGAAAGGGTATGAGAGGATATGATAGAATAGGATAGGAATGGATTAGATTGGATAGGAAATGATATGTTATGATATGATAGGATAGGATATGGTAGGATAGGATAGGATACGATAGGATAGGATATGATAGAATAGGATGGGATAAAATACAATAAAATTGGATAGGATATGATATGAAATGATAAGATAGGACAAGATATGATAGGATAGGACGGGATATGATCAGATATGATAGGTTAGGAGTGGATAGGATAGGATAGTATAGGATAGGATATGATCGGTTTGGATAGGATAGGATATGAGAGGAGAGGACAAGATAGGTTATGATAGGCTTGGATAAGATACGATAGGATAGGCTAGCTTGCCATATGATAAGATATTATGGGATAAGATAGGATAGAGAGGAGTATGATAGGATATGAGAGGATAGAATTGGACATGATAAGATAGGATTGGATTGGATATGATATGATAGGACTAGATAAGTTCAGATAGGATATGATATAATAAGATATCATAGGATAAGAGAGGGGAGGGTAGCATAGATAGGATAGGATATGATAAGAAAGGATACTAGAGCAGATAGGATAGGATAGGATATGATATGATGATATGGTATGATAAGATAGGATAAGATAGGTTATGATAGGAAATGATAGGATATGATAAGAAAGGATACTAGAGCAGATAGGATAGGATAGGATATGATATGATGATATGGTATGATAAGATAGGATAAGATAGGTTATGATAGGAAATGATAGGATATGATAAGAAAGGATACTAGAGCAGATAGGATAAGATAGCATATGATTGATAGGATAGGAGGGGATATGATCATATATGATAGGTTTAGGATTGCATAGGATAGGATAGGATATGATCAGTTTGGATAGGATAGGATAGGGTAGGATAGGATTGGATAACATAGGATATGATAGGCTAGGATAGGGTAGTTTCATATATGATAGGATATGATGGGATAGGATAGGATAGGAGAGGAGAGGATAGAAAAGGATAGGATTGGATAGGATAGGGTAGATTCAGATATGATAGGATATTATGGGATAAGATAGGAAAGGAGAGGATGTGATAGGATAGGAGAGGATAAGAGTGGACATGATAGGATAGAATAGGATTGGATTGGATAGGATAAGATAGTATTGGGTAGGTTCATATAGGATATGATATAATAGGATAAAATATGATAGGATAGGATAGGAGTGGATTGGATTGGATAGGACATGATATAATAGGATATGATAGGATTGGATAAGATTGGATATGATAAGATATGATAGGATAGGATAGGATATGATAGAGTAGGATGGGATAAAATACAATAAAATTGGATGGTATAAGATATGATAATATAGAATTGGATATGATTGGATAAGATAGGATATGATATAAAATGATAAGATAGGACAAGATATGATTGGATAGGAAGGGATATGATAAGCTAGGATAGGGTAGGATATGATAGGATAGGATAGGATATGATAGGATAATAAATGTTACGATAGGAAACGATAGGATTGGATATGATAGGGTACGAGAGAATAGGATACGATAGGAAACAATGGGACTGGAGAGGATACGATAGGATCAGATAGGATACGATAACATAGGATAGGATATGTTTGGGTAGTTTAGGATAGGATAGGATAGGATCAGATAGGATAGGATAGGAGAGGAGAGGATATGATAGGAAGGGATTTGATATGATAGGATAAGATAGGATAGGAAGGGATATGATCAAATATGATAGGATAGGATTGGATAGGATATGATAGGATTGGATAGGGTAGGATTGGATATGATAGGATAGGATTGGATAGGATAGGATATGATATGATTGGATAGGATATGGTAGGATGGGAGAGGATAAGATAGGATATGATAGGACATGATATGATAGGACGGGATATGATCATTAATTCATTATTTCCCTTACCAACATATGCTTTGAGTAATTTGTTGGAACTAAGTTTCAATTAAACCTGACTTTTATATTTTCATGAAACATGCAATATGATTCTCTGATTTGTTCGTGGCAGATATTTTTAACTTTCATGCCAAAGGTTTGCTTCTTCATTTGTAATGATACACTTCTCTAGAAAAATTGTGTCCTCTTTGATATTATTCTTATGATAAATAAACATAATTAATTATTTTTGTAAGTATATAAGTATTTACTTGTACATATTGCATTATTGAAGATATAGATGTTAGACATCGACAGCCTGATATACATAACATAAGAGTTTACAGTTGACATAATATGTTAATCTAAAAAATTCTAATTTGGAGCGTTTAGTATGTAGAATGGTCCACCAACAGGTTTGTTGAGAATGTTTGAAATATGTTATTATATGAAGTCTCACATTGCCTAGTATTAGAATAGAGTAGAGTATCAATATTATATATTGGACTCAAGTCCCTTGTTGTAATGTGCACCATATATAAGCACAAATGTCTCTTCTATTTATTTTATGCCTTTATTTGATTACTTGTGGCCATTATTGCACAACGATTGCTTCCGATGCACCAACAATTAGTATTAGAGCCAATTGGTAGATGGCTCTTGTCCATACGCCAAATTATGACAAAGGAGGGTGAAGAATGTGTCGGCTGGACAAGGTCTCTCAAAAGTACTGCATGAGGATAAACCATATGAGTTGAAGGAGAAGGACATATGGCGTAACTATGGTGGGGGCGATGTATGTGTTGATCCAGAACCCCAGAAGTTCATGTATTAGATTAGGATCAAGGTGAAGATAGAGACTCGGGTGTTGAGTTTGGTCTTCAGACAAGTGCTGACAATATTTCTCTAGATATTGAGAGAATGTTCTCATTTGAAATGAGAAGTGGAATATCCTAATGACATGTCTGGGACGTCATAGTGAAGGATATTAATTTTTAGCAGATCGACAAAAGCACAGAGGCGCTGTCTGACTTTGATGTAGGGTGTAACATGGGCATTAGCTTTGATGCAAGATGTAACACGTGCGTTGGTAGAGATGCAGGGTGTGATATGCGCATTGGTTTGGATGCAAGGATGTGACACAGACATTAGTTAGCATTGATACAAGGTGGGTGTTGTGAGTATACTCCTTATGGTGGAGTATGATAGTTCTTTTGAACTAGGATTGTCGGAGTAGACAATGGTAGTAGTAGTTGAGGCTTTCCAAGGAAAAGGACGATTATTGGTGAACTTTTGTGTAGATGTTCAATATATCAAAAGACTTCCTAGCAATAGGTGGCTAGGCGGCTAGGCGGTGTATTCCACTTGATGGCGGTAAAGGAAACTGCACTACAAGTTTGGAGAGCTAGGCTCTTGGTAACATCGTGAAGGATACTCGGAAGGTATATGATGTAGGGGATTATTTAAAGAGAATTAGGAATTGAGCAAGATGGAGTGATATATTCGCTAAGGTGAAGATTCTTGTGTAGATTTCCTTAGGAGTGAGATATTCGTCTATTTCAATCAAGGTGAAGATTGTTGGGAATATTTGAAATATGTTATTATATGAAGTCTCACATTGCCTAGTATTAGAATAGAATAGAGTACCAATGTTATATATTGGACTCAAGTTCCTTGTTATAATTGAATGTGTGTATGTCAAGAGGAACACTTTGGAAAGCTCTCTTTATATGTCATAGTTTTGATGAGGACAACTTGTGCTAATAAGAGCTTGAAGATCACCAACAAATCAACATGCTTAAGTCTTTTGATTGGTACTAGGCTTAGACTAGAAACTACTTTAAGTTGAGTCTAAGGCTTAGGTCACCTAATACATGTCTCATATGCATAAATCTTTTAAATCATTTCATCTTTGAGATATGTCATTCATAATATGTTCATGCATCACATAAATACATGTATATGTGCATTCTAGGCATAAACTAAGTGTTAAACATGTATGAATTAAGTGCATAACGTATTTGAGTTTTTGTATTTAAAATTACACATGAAAATATGATGTTAATCGATTAAGGCATACGTTAATCAATTAACCTAACTGTTTGAGAAGTTGTTGAAACTGAAAAACTTGGAAAACAGAATCAGTTACGTTTTTGAACAACGTTAATCGATTAACCAAGGCTCTAATCGATTAACTGGGCTTCAAAACTGATTCTTTATAAACTGCGTTTTCAGAACTGATCTCATAACTTGCATGTT
>NC_032023.1:9136115-9136556 GCF_001865875.1 Lupinus angustifolius | reverse complement strand
TTGTAACCACTGATACCTAACAAGTGGTATCAGAGCTAGTACGAAGTACTAGCTCAACCGCGTATTCGTGATCCTAAAGGGAAAAGGAATGAGTTCTTCAAACCCATTTGGTGGTGATGGTTCATCCATTAATCGACCACCTATATTCACTGGTGAAGGGTATGCCTACTAGAAAGTCCGCATGCAAATTTTTATTGAAGCTATAGACTCGGATATTTGGGAATCCGTAGTCAACTGCCCTTTCGTTCCACAGCATCTTGTGGACGATCAACCTAAAGACAAGCCCAAAAGTCTATGGATCGATGATGAGCGCAAAAGGGTCCAACATAACCTGCACGCAAAAAATATCATCACATCGGCCCTATCCTATGATGAGTTCTTTAGGGTGTCACAGTGCCAAAATGCTAAAGAAATGTGGGACACTTTACAAGTGACTCACGA
>NC_032023.1:9134267-9136015 GCF_001865875.1 Lupinus angustifolius | reverse complement strand
TTAACAAATATTTAATGCAAGTTGAAGAGTCTATCCATGTACAGTTTGACGAATCTTCTCCAATAGAGAATAGAAAGGTCGTTTCTGATGATGTTGTAGGTGCTTTGGAAGAAGCATATTCAAAGGACATGGATAATGAAAAAGGAACAAATGAAGAAGGTCAATCCAAACCTCAGGAGCATTCAGATATGCCAGCCATGTGGAAAACCAAGAAAGCTCACCCGATCGACGAAGTAATAGGTGACATTTCTACGGGAGTGGTAACTCGTAGTTCCTTACGAAATTTATGTAATTTTGTAGCTTTTTTATCCCAAATTGAGCCTAAGACCGTTGATGAGGCCATTGAGGATGTACACTGGGGTATAGCTATGCAAGAAGAGCTAAACCAGTTCGAGCGTAACAGTGTTTGGGACTTGGTCCCTAAACCTAAAGATCATCCCGTGATTGGTACTCGATGGGTCTTCAGAAATAAACTTGATGAATCTGGCTTAATAATTCGAAATAAAGCACGCTTGGTGGCCAAAGGCTACAACCAGGAGGAGGGTATCGATTATGACGAAACCTACGCTCCTGTAGCCAGATTAGAGGCCATCAGAATGCTTCTTTCCTTTGCATCTTTAATGAATTTCAAACTTTTTCAAATGGATGTAAAAAGCGCCTTCCTGAATGGATACATTCAAGAAGAAGTTTATGTTGACCAACCGCCTGGTTTTGAAAATTTTAAATATCCGAACCATGTTTACAAACTTAAAAAGGCACTATATGGTCTCAAACAAGCTCCTAGAGCTTGGTATGACAGACTTAGTACCTTTCTTTTAGAAAAAGGGTTCGAGAGAGGCTTGGTTGACACAACGCTTTTTATTAGAAAATCAGAAAATCATGTTCTGCTTGTACAAATCTATGTAGATGACATAATATTTGGATCTACTAATGATATCTTGTGTAGAGAATTTTCTGAGATGATGCAGGGGGAGTTCGAAATGTCTATGATGGGAGAACTCACATTCTTTCTAGGATTGCAGATAAAGCAGCTAGAAAGTGGGATATTCATCCATCAGGCAAAATACTGCAAAGAGCTACTCAAGAAATTTGAAATGGACAAATGTAAGGAAGCTTCCACACCTATGGCATCTGCTTGCTACTTAGACAAAGAATTTCATTAGTAGCTTAGCACAGTAAAAAGCAAGCCTGTGTTGCTTTGTCCACCGCCGAAGCGGAATACATTGCCGCTGGTGTGTATTGCGCTCAAATCCTTTGGATGAGGCAGCAACTTAAGGACTTTGGCCTTAAACTTGAAAAGATCCCTATTAAATGCGATAATACAAGTGCCATAAACCTATCCAAGAATCCCGTTTTGCATTCTAGAACAAAGCATATAGAAATTAGACATCATTTTTTGCGTGATCATGTACAAAAAGGTGACTGCGTTCTTGAATTTGTTGAAACCTCTAGTTAGCAGATATTTTCACCAAGCCCCTTCCCAGGGATACCTTCTATGTTCTAAGGAGAGAACTTGGAATTCTTGATGAACAATATCTTGATTAAAATTGTTTAGTTGTTTGCATTATTGTTTTGCCTCTATATGCCTACGTGTCTCGTGTTTAAAATCATATATGTTGAAATGCAAAAATATATCTCTTGATTGACTATTTCTGTGATTATAAATGTCTCGATTAATCTGTTACAATGCATGTTGTTAGGTATCAGTGGTTACAATACACCTAGAAGGGGGGTTGAATAGGTGTCGC
>NC_032023.1:9133572-9134167 GCF_001865875.1 Lupinus angustifolius | reverse complement strand
TAATTCTAATCCTAATCCTATTCCATATCCTAAGCCTAATCCTAATCTTAATCCAAATCCTAATCCTAATCCGAATCCAAACCCTAATCCTTATCGTAATCCTCATCCTCATCTTAATCCTCATCCTCATCCTCATCCTAATCCTCATCCTCATCCTAATCCTAATGCTAATCCTAATCCAAATTCTACTCCTCATCCTAATCCTAATCTTAATATTGACCCTAATCCTAATCCTCAACCTAATCCTAATCCTTCTTCCAAATCCTAATCCTTCTTCCAAATCCTAATCCTAATCCTAATCCTAATAATAATCCTAATCCTAATCCTAATCCTCATCTATATCCTAATCATAATCTTAATCCTAATCCTACTTCTAATCCTAATCCTAATCCTAATCCTAATCCTAATATTAAACCTAATCCAAATCCTAATCCTAATGTTAAACACCATCCTCATCTTAATCCTCATCCTCATCCTAATCCTCATCCTCATCCACATCCTAATCTAAATACTAAGCCAAATCCTAATCCTAAGCTGAATCCTAATCCTAATCCAAAACCTAATCCTAATCCTAATCCTAATCCTAATCCTAATC
>NC_032023.1:9132836-9133472 GCF_001865875.1 Lupinus angustifolius | reverse complement strand
ATAATCATAATCATAATCCTAATCCTAATACTAATCCTAATCCTAATCCTATTCCTAATCCTAATCCTTATCCTCGTCCTAATCCTAATCCTAACCTCATCCTTGTCCTCAACCTCATCCTCATCCTCATCATCATCCTCATCCTCATCCTCATCCTCATCCTCTTCCTCATCCTCATCCTCATCCTCATACTTATCCTCATCCTCATCCTTATCCTCATCCTAATCCTAATCCTAAGTTAAATCGTAATCCTAAATCTAATCCTTATCCCAATCCAAAACCTAATCCTAATGCTAAGCCTAATCCTAATTGTAATCCTAATAAAAATCATAATATTGATCCTAATCCTAATCCTCAACCAAGTCATAATCCTAATCCTAATCCTAATCCTAATCCAAATCTCAATCCTAAGCGTTGTTCCATAAGACTCCCGCTGAGTTGTTGCATTCTGATTACCCATATCCTCCTGATTATCATTATCAGAAAAATCCAGATCAAATGTAGTATAGTCCTCCTAATACTGCCAAGTAGTACCATACTTGTATATCCCCATCTTATGAATAAGACTTTCACCAACCAGGTGATCTTTATCAGTATACTCAATAATGATAGTATCAGAAACATCAATGTGCAGAT
>NC_032023.1:9132396-9132736 GCF_001865875.1 Lupinus angustifolius | reverse complement strand
CCTAATCCTAATCCTAATCCTAATCCTAATCCTAATCCTAATCCTAATCCTAATCCTAATCCTAATCCTAATCCTAATCCTAATCCAAATCCTAATGCTAATCGGAATCCTAATCCTAATCCTATTTCTAATCCACAGTCTAATCCTCATCCTCATCCTCATCCTAATCCTAATCCTAATCGAAATCCTAATCCTCATCCTAATCCTAATCCTAATCATAATCCGAATCCTAATCTAATCCCAATCCTAATCCAAATCCTAATCCTAATCCCAATCCTAATCCTAATCCTAATCCTAATCCTAATCCTAATCCTCATCCTAATCCTAATCCTAATCCTAA
>NC_032023.1:9132000-9132296 GCF_001865875.1 Lupinus angustifolius | reverse complement strand
ATCCTCATCATCATCCTCATCCTCATCCTCATCCTTATCCTCATCCTAATCCTAATATTAAGTCAAATCCTAATCCTAAATCTAATCCTAGTCCTAATCCAAAACCTAATCCTAATGTTAATGCTAATCCTAATTTTGATCCTAATCCTAATCCTAACATTGATCCTAATCATAATCCTAATATTGATCCTAATCCTAATCTCAATCCTAATCCTAGTCCTAATCCTAAACCTAATCCTAATCTTAATCGTAATCATAATACAAATCCTATTCCTAATCCTAATCCTAATCCTAAT
>NC_032023.1:9131485-9131900 GCF_001865875.1 Lupinus angustifolius | reverse complement strand
TAATCCTAATCCTAATCCTAATCCTAATCCTAATCCTAATCCTAATCCTAATCCTAATCCTAATCCTAATCCTAATCCTATTCCTCATCCTCATTCTCTTCATCATCCCCATCCTTATCCTTATCCTCATCCTCATCCTAATCGTCATCCTCATCCTCATCCTAATCCTCAGCCTCCTCCTCATGCACATCCTCATTCTCATCCTCATCCCCATCCTACTCCTAATCCTAATCCTAATCCTAATCCTAATGCTAATGCTAATAATAATACTAATGCAAATCCTAATCCTAATCCTAATCCTAATCCTAATCCTAATCCTAATCATAATCCTAATCCTCATCCTAATCCTAATCCTAATCCTAATCCTAATCCTAATCCTAATCCTAATCCTAATCCTAATCCTAATCCTAATCCT
>NC_032023.1:9131145-9131385 GCF_001865875.1 Lupinus angustifolius | reverse complement strand
ATCCTCATCCTCATCCTCATCCTCATCCCCATCCTCATCCTTAACGTCATCCTCATCCTCATCCTCATCCTAATCGTCATCCTCATCCTCATCCTCATCCTCATCCTCATCCTAATCCTCAACCTCCTCCTCATGCACATCCTCATCCTCATCCTCCTTCCCTTCCTCATCCCCATCCTACTCCTAATCCTAATCCTAATCCTAATCCTAATCCTAATCCTAATCCTAATCCTAATCATA
>NC_032023.1:9130714-9131045 GCF_001865875.1 Lupinus angustifolius | reverse complement strand
AAGAGGATAGGATGAGGATGAGGACGAAGATAAGATGAGGAAGAGGATGAGGATGAAGAGGAGGGTAGGATGAGTATGGGGATAAGGTGAGGATGAGGGTAGGATGAGGACGAGGACGAGGATAGGATCAGGATGAGGATAGGATGAGGATGCAGATATGACATGGAGGATGAGGATGAGGATAGGATAAGGTTGTGGAGGAGGATAGGATGAGGATGAGGAGGAGGAGGAGGAGGAGGATGATAGGATGTGGATGAGGATGAGGAAGAGGATAGGATAACGACGAGGATAGGATGAGGATGAGGATAGGATGAGGAATTACAGAAGGAGG
>NC_032023.1:9129373-9130614 GCF_001865875.1 Lupinus angustifolius | reverse complement strand
CCTAAGCCTTAGACTCAACTTAAATTAGTTTCTAGTCTAAGCCTAGTACCAATCAAAGACTTAAGCATGTTGATTTGTTGGTGATCTTCAAGCTCTTATTAGCACAAGTTGTCCTCATCAAAACCATGACATATAAGGAGAGGTTTCCAAAGTGTTCCTCTTGACATGCACACTTTCACATGCATGAGTCTTAAAAAGTTGAAACCATTCTGCTGCCTGAAAATTAATTTTTACCGTGCTTAATCGATTAAACACTTGGTGTTAATCGATTACCTAGGCATCAGTTTTTGAAAATTCAAATTTTACATTGGTTTAATCGATTAAACCTGCCCGTTAATCGATTAAAACCAATATTTTAAAGGCAGACAGCAGCTCGGTTTTACACTTTTTCGGCATTTTCTCAACCTCCTTTATGCTTTGAGTCTCTGAATCAGTAACCCAACTAATCCAAGTGCACTAAGGTAGGAAAAACCTCATCCTAACCCTCTCAAACCATCAAGAAATCGCACCTTATCATCCTCATTCCACCTCATTCCCAATTTTCCACCACATCAAACCCTAGGCTAAGTTTGCCTAAATCCTTCTATGCTCATTCAACATCAATTCGGGTTCAACAATTACAATGGAGCAAGGTCGCACAAAAAGGGTCAAGACTACAGCTAACCGTGTATGAAGAAGAAAAGTCGGTTCACCTTCCACTCGGGACCGCGATGACCCTTATTACTCACTCATTTTGCAAGAAACCCGTTTGGCAAAATTCCAAGATCACAAATCCACGTACATAAGGTATGTCGATTTAACCTGGTTGGCGGAACATAACTTTAGTTTCCCGCATAATATGGAGGCTCAGGGAGCCGTTCAATTTTTGGAACTAAAGAGACAAGTTTACCCTGCTCTAGTTAGGGAATTTTATGCGAATTTTAGATATAAGGATGGAAAGTACTGGTCTATGATTTCTGGTAACTTGTTTGAGCTGAATGATGATCTGTTTATGAATGTTGGCGGGTTATCATCTTCTGGTTATGGTATAGGGGATTGTTCCTGGGTTAAGGACAACTTTGATCCGGTTGAGGTCTATAAGTCATTCCTCCGAGGCCCTCATTTGTATATTCAGGGTCAACTGACCAAAGCTGGGTCGTTATCTGTTGAGAACAGGCTGTTGCATTATGTTATTGCTTACATTCTGGTACAGAGGAACACAAATCACGCACAGCCTACTGTGAATGATTTGCGTTTCATGT
>NC_032023.1:9128461-9129273 GCF_001865875.1 Lupinus angustifolius | reverse complement strand
CATCATTGTTGAGTACACTGACAAGGATCATCTGGTTGGTGAAAGCCTCATTCATAAAATGGGCATATACAAGTATGGAACTGCTTGGCAATATCAGGAGGACTACACTACTTTTTATCTGGGTTTCTCCGATAATGATGATCAAGGTGACATGGGTTATCAGAATGCTACAACTCAGGGGGAGTCTTCTGGAACAGCACCTCAGAACTCTGCTTTTGGTTTAGTTCTATGGAGCAATGGCTTAACAACCGTATGGATCTTCACTTCCAAGGGTTGAAAGACTCTTATTTTGCTGGCATGGAACAGTATGAAGAGCGTCAGACTGCCTATTTAGACAACCAATTTCAAAAGTTGAGGAATATGATTCAATCTACTACTGAAGCTCAGAATGCTATGTTTTGTTCAGAATTTCAGAAGTTATCTGTGCTTATCCGGGGTGACCAGAACATTGCTATTCCTGATGATCAGATTGACCATCCTCCGCTTCAACCATAGTTTAGAAGACTTTAGACCTAGGCCATCTTACCCTTAGGTTTATTTCTTCTTTATGGCACTTTATTTAGTTGTTGTTTCTGTTTTCAGGACTTATTTGTGTCTTTTCATTTGTCCTCGATTGACTCATTATGGTTTGTAACGGTTCTTGACTTCTTTGACTCTTTATGCTATGCCATTTATTTTGCTTTAATTAATTATGTCGAATAGCCTATTTGATTTCGTGAATGGTTCTTGATCATATGAGATTTTATGTTGATAACATTGCTTACTATTTGATTAAATCTTGTATGCCGTTCTCTTTTCCTATTGGCTATTTC
>NC_032023.1:9128044-9128361 GCF_001865875.1 Lupinus angustifolius | reverse complement strand
CTTCCGAAATACTTGCGCATCATATCAATCATGCCAACACAATCTTCAAGCTATTAAAAATGATGTAACGTTTGTAGTGTTTGTCATCATCAAAAAGGGGGAGATTGAAAGTGTGTATCTCAAGAGGAACACTTTGGAAAGCTCTCTTTATATGTCATAGTTTTGATGAGGACAACTTGTGCTAATAAGAGCTTGAAGATCACCAACAAATCAACATGCATAAGTCTTTAATTGGTACTAGGCTTAGAATAGAATCTAGTTTAAGTTGAGTCAAAGACTAAGGTCACCTAATACATGTCTCATATGCATAAATCTTT
>NC_032023.1:9124075-9127944 GCF_001865875.1 Lupinus angustifolius | reverse complement strand
AATTGTCGTGCAAGTAATCGAATCTTCCTAAGCTTACTGTTTCTGTTTTAATCGATTAAATCAAATCCGTTAATCGATTATCCACATTCTTTTAATCGATTAAATAGGGGTGATTCAGCATTAAGTGTTGAGTTTTGAAAAGCGGATATTCTAACCGCTACACCTATTCAACCCCCCTTCTAGGTGTATTGTAATCACTGATACCTAACAATAATGTGCACCACATATAAGCATCAAATAGAAATACCCCATGGGCAGTTGGGCCCATGAGTGTGCTAAGGTATGTAATCCTTATTTTTTAATAATATATTGGTAGCCGCATAGAGCTCCCAGGGACGTAGACACAATTGTTGAACCCCGTTAACAAATTTTCTTGTTTCTTCTCTTCTATTTATTCTATGCACTTTATTTGATTGTTTGTGGCCAACGCTGCACAACGATCACTTCTGCTACACAAACAAGGTTTGATTCTGAAAATTGAAGTTCATGTATTCTATTGTGTTGAATCTGACTAGAATTATCAATATTGATGATATTGCCTTGTTACATCCTTCCTGGCTCCTACTGAGTGCAAATCTTTTGTTTACTATTTGTTACCCATGACTTTCATGTTACTTCATCATCTTGTATTATCATTAGACATCATGCTATCTTATTGTGAAGACCTGAAACCAACTTATGGTCAAATGTTTTAGTTTGTTTTACCTATTCGGGCAAAGAGGGTGTAATCTTGTTAGTGAAAATCTATTCCTTGGCCTACATATAACGTCTTAAGCATTTAGGATGATTGGTTTTAGACATAGTATTAAAGCCTTTTTGATTAAATGGTTAGGGGTTGATCCTCATTTCCTCCTCTAGTAATAAATTTAAGCTTCAAGACAAGGTTCCTCTGTTGTCCCCAACCTTCATGTGATACGGGATGTTAGAGATGAAACCTACTCTTTGGTTTGTACACATGAACTTAAGTTGCTATTATGATAGGATCCTTTGCAATACAATTATATAGATGGTAGACTTGGTTTAGCAGAAGGTTAAGCTGTGGAATAGTAGAAAAATTATGTTGAAGATCACCTAAACAAAAATCAAAGTCTATAGAGAAATGTAACAGTAATGATTTTTTCAAAGCAAGTGATTTACTCCCGAGGTGCCTGAGGAGATTTAACTAGAAACTATTATTTACTATTGTTGTAAGCTTGAGTCTAAAACATTACAATAATGTTAAGGTCCTGTTGAGCTATGTCACTCAATACACAGTCCTCAATCTTTGAGCAATCTTGAAAGCATCCCGATTATTAGGATCTTCTGCCAACAAAACTTGAACATCTTGCACAGCAAATTCATATTTCCCTACAGCCTCAAAAGCGCGGGTCTTCCGGAGAAGAGCCTGCAAGAATCGCGGTTGAACCTGAATTGCCATGGTGTACTCAGCAATTATAGTTTTGTAATCAATTGGCTTCATTTGCGTCAAACAAGCAGCTCTATTGCTGTGAAAAACAGCTCTTTCAAGGTGGGTTTTTGGGTAGTTTAAGAGAATTTTCGTACCGTTGAAGAGCACCAACATAGTCCTTATTCTGAAACCTCTTATTCCCTTCTTCTTTGAGCTCTTGGGCTCTTTTCAAAAAAATTGAGGACTCCAATTCCACCCCATTGTCTTATGGAATGCAACTTTCAAGGACATAGTCTATTTCAAGGTATTAACAATGTTTCTTTACTTATTATCCCCTTCATAAGATTATTTGATGAGGTGCTTAATTTTATGACTTAAGTAATTTTCATAAAGTGATTTTAGCTCGGATACTACGAAACCTGATGAAATGTTGGAAAGTAAGTCTTACATCGCCTAACACATTGTCTCGAGAATGGTTTAAATACCTCTTGGGCTACTCCTCTCATTGCCAAATTGGTTTTGAGATGAAACCTTAACATGGTATCAGAGCCAAAGTCCAACTTCTTTCTGATTGTCATGGGCCAAAAGATGCCTTTTAATTATGGGTCAAAGGTAACCCTTCGCCTGGTTCAACAGGCTTATGTGGATGAGGCATGTTGGAAAGTAAGTCACATATCGCCTATATCATTATCTTGGGAATTGTTTAAATACATGTTGGACTACTCCTCTCATGCCAATTGGTTTTGAGATGAAACCTTAATAAAAAGCAATGGCCTAGCCTGGCCTCACGTAAACATCAGGAACATAATCACCATTGTTTTTGGGTGATTATGGAGGATGGATTGTGTATCCCAAATCTTGTTTATGGTAATATGGATGGATTTCCATTATGGCTTTAAGTGTTGTTTATTATGAAGGATGGACTATGTATTCCAAAGCATAAAGCTGAAGATTGATCATTTAGTTAGTATGATTTTCTTGTGTATTAAAATGGTGTTGATAGATATTGTAGTAATTATGATATTCATGCATAACAATACTTAGTTTGAGTTTTGATTATGTTATTTTTGGCTTTTCCGGATAGAGCAAAACTTGTTTGAGAAAATGCTTCAAATAAGTACTTGTTGTGTTACCCACCATGAATCGTGTTTTGTATCTTTTCAATACAATGTTGTGGTGGAAATGTGACTCCAAATCATATATCTTATATACATATTATAGATACATTTCAAACATTTGAACAAAAAGTGGATAAAGGTTGTGATCACCTAAGGTCAACTTGATGGACCAATTCTTTATGAAGATGATGTGCTTTATACTCCAAATATAAGTAGTGATTTACTTTTCATTTTGTCCTGCTCTAATAGAAGCTTGTAACTTCATCCCAACATATAGACACATGTTGTACATTATTATTCACTCATTCTTTTTGTTTCTAGTTTCCTATTTTCTCTTTTATCTTATTGTTTTTATTTCCCCTTGGTGCAGATATACAATTATGGGGTGTGTACCATGAAGGCTACAATATTGCTAATACAACAGCTCCTCCTCGTAAACTGAGACCTTGGATATCTATGTTTTGTCACACTGCAAAATAATGGAGTATGAAGCAAAGTGTAGTATAACAGTTGGGTCAATTATTGAGTTGTCTCAACTTTATTTCTTTTATTTTCTCTTTTATAAACTTAAAATGATTAATTATTGTATATGCTATTTATGTTAGGTATCAGTGGCTAAAATACACCTAGAAGGGGGTTGAATAGGTGTAGCAGTCAGAGTATCCGCTTTTTCAAAAACAACAAATTATTCAAAATTAACCCCGGATTAATCGATTAACAGAACACAAATAATCGATTAACACAATTACTTTAATCGATTAAATTGGCTCAGAAATTACAAACAGATTCGGTTTCTTGCACAACAATTAACCGAGATTTAAACGAAATTACAGAGCTTACAAAATATCAGAGTTACACTAGTATAGGATGGAAATAGAATATATCAATTAAAACAACTATACAACATAACCGATTAAAGCAATTAAAGCAATTAAAGAGAGAAAAAGAGAGAGAAAAATCCTGCAACATGATTTTTATCCTGGTTCGTTTGCGTGTCCACTTGCGAACTACATCCAGGCCTCACGGCTGATCTGGGAGATTTTTCTTCACTATAATTGAAATAATGTTTTACAAGCAATTCTTCCAATTACAACACTTAGATATTCACTTGAAACTAAAGAACCTTATTCCTTGGTTTGACTCCCTTCCTACCGCCCAAGAAAACCTTTCTTGCGGTGTAGCCCCAGCCAAGAACCTATTCTTCCTATCAAGAACACTAAGCTATCGAAGATACAACACAATCTCGTTGGTGGTAAGACACCTTGAGATTCCCAATGGTACAACACTTTTCATAGTAAAAACATAGAGTAAACTAAAGCAATTATGATGCTCAAAACACACAATTAAGATCTTACTCTAAAACT
>NC_032023.1:9123436-9123975 GCF_001865875.1 Lupinus angustifolius | reverse complement strand
GGTCCCGAGTGGAGGATGAGCCAGCTTCCGGTCTTCGTCCACGATTGGCAGCAGTTTTGAACCTTTTTGCGCGACTTTGCTCCATTTTAATGTAGAACCCGAATTGATGTTGGACTGTGCAGACAAGTATTAGGCAAACCTAACCTAGGGTTCAATTTGGGGGAAATTGGAATATTGATGGAATGAGGATGATAATGTGAGATTTCAAGGTAGCATTGAGAGGGTTAGGGAGAGGTTTATCTACCTTATAGCACTTGGATCAGTTGAGTTGCAATTTCAGAGACATACAAGTGAAAAGAGGTGGAGAAAATGCCGAAAAAAGTGTGAAACCGAGGTGTTGTCTGCACTTAAGCTGCTGGTTTTAATCGATTAACGGGCATGGTTAATCGATTAAAATCATGTAAAAATTGATTTTTCAGAAAATGATGCCCAGGTAATCGATTAACACTAAGTGCTTAATCGATTAAACACGGTAAAAAAAGGTTTTTAGCTAGCAGAACGGTTTCAACTCTTTGGGACTTATGCATGCATTCTAACGG
>NC_032023.1:9123075-9123336 GCF_001865875.1 Lupinus angustifolius | reverse complement strand
GGTGAAAATATCTGCTAACTGTCTAGAGGTTTCAACAAATTCAAGAACGCAATCACCTTTTTGTACATGATCACGAAAGAAATGATGTCTAATTTCTATATGTTTGGTTCTAGAATGCAAAACGGGATTCTTGGATAGGTTAATTGCACTCGTATTATCGCTTTTAATAGGGATATTTTCCAGTTTAAGACCAAAGTCCTTGAATTGCTGCTTCATCCAGAGGATTTGAGCGCAACACACACCAGCGGCAATGTATTCCGC
>NC_032023.1:9122180-9122975 GCF_001865875.1 Lupinus angustifolius | reverse complement strand
AGGATAAGGAAGAGGAAAGGATGAGGACGAGAATGAGAATGAGGATAGGATGAGGATGAGGATAGGATGAGGATGAGGATGAGGAAGAGGATGAGGATGAGGAAGTGGATAGGATGAGGACGAGGATGAGGAAGTGGATACGATGAGGACGAGGATGAGGATGAGGATGAGGAAGAGGATGAGGATGAGGAAGTGGATAGGATGAGGACGAGGATGAGGAAGTGGATACGATGAGGACGAGGATGAGGATGAGGATGAGGAAGAGGATGAGGATGAGGAAGTGGATAGGATGAGGACGAGGATGAGGAAGTGGATACGATGAGGACGAGGATGAGGATGAGGATGAGGAAGAGGATGAGGATGAGGAAGTGGATAGGATGAGGACGAGGATGAGGAAGTGGATACGATGAGGACGAGGATGAGGATGAGGATGAGGAAGAGGATGAGGATGAGGAAGTGGATAGGATGAGGACGAGGATGAGGAAGTGGATACGATGAGGACGAGGATGAGGATGAGGATGAGGAAGAGGATGAGGATGAGGAAGTGGATAGGATGAGGACGAGGATGAGGAAGTGGATACGATGAGGACGAGGATGAGGATGAGGATGAGGAAGAGGATGAGGATGAGGAAGTGGATAGGATGAGGACGAGGATGAGGAAGTGGATACGATGAGGACGAGGATGAGGATGAGGATGAGGAAGAGGATGAGGATGAGGAAGTGGATAGGATGAGGACGAGGATGAGGAAGTGGATACGATGAGGACGAGGATGAGGATGAGGATGAGGAAGAGGA
>NC_032023.1:9073574-9122080 GCF_001865875.1 Lupinus angustifolius | reverse complement strand
TCAAGAACACTAAGCTATCGAAGATACAACACAATCTCGTTGGTGGTAAGACACCTTGAGATTCCCAATGTTACAACACTTTTCACAGCAAAAACATAGAGTAAACTAAAGCAATTATGATGCTCAAAACAGACAATTAAGATCTTACTCTAAAACTCTAACACAAGTCTCATATAAAATGACAATGTATTAGTTGAAAACAGTTTTTACAGAATGCAAAATGTTCACAAAATCATCAATGAATGCATGAACATGTGAGATGAAATGATGAGAAATTAAACATGAAATGTCTCTAAATCCTAAATCATAGAATTCTCTCTTTTCTAATCTCACAAATGCAATGTCATATAGATGCAACACTAAACACGAAATATGCTCTAACTCTCTAAAAAATACAACATGCAAGTTATGACTTCAGTTCTGAAAATGCAGTTTATAAAGAATCAGTTCTGCAGCCTAGTTAATCGATTAAAACCTTGGTTAAACGATTAACGCGGTTTAAAATCATAACTGATTCTGTTTTTCAAGTTTTCAGTTTCAACAACTTTTCAAAAACTTATGTTAATCGATTAACAACATATTTTCAAGTGTATTTTCAAATTACAAAACTCAAATACGTTATGTACTTAATTTATACATGCTCAACAATAAGTTTATGCCTAGGATGCACATATTACATGTATTTATATGATGCATGAACATATTATAAATGACATATCTCAAAACTTAAAATGATTTAAAGTTTCATGCATATGAGACATGTATAGAGTTTACCTAAGCCTTAGACTCAACCTAAACTAACTATTAGTCTAAGTCTAATACCAATCTAGAGACTGAAGCATGATCAATTGTTGATGATCTTCAAGCTTTCATAATCACAAGTTGTCCTCATCAAAACTAAACACATACAGATAGCTTTCCAAAGTGCTATCTTGACATGCGCACTTTCAATTTATTTATGTCTTTAATAATATTTTTGAAGTATTTTTACAACTAAAGTTTACTAGGGTTATATGAGTTTCAGACCTTCACCCAAATTCTTGAATTTAATAGCCTTGGTGGGTTACATTGTGATTTTATCATGTTTTCTTTCTAGAAGCTTCGTCATTAAACTTAGTTACACCTTGTTATAATTGCCAATGTGCATTCTGATATGTGCTTGCTGATACCAACATTTTCCCTTGCAGATCACCGGAAATGTTTGAGTCTCAAACAAATTGTTGTATAATGTGAAGTTATTTTATCCCACTAACTTTGTGGTAGTTGCTAGTTAAGGATCATAGTCACATTTATTTTTTTACATGTTAGAATCAAATGGTCTTATTAACTAGACTATAGTTGTTCTTGTTATGAGGAAACCACATTTTATAGTCATTGTTTATGGTTGTATATGATCTGAGGGCATGTTTATTAAAATTTTCTGAAAACAGTGATAAATTGAGTTGCTAGTTTTCAACAGTGATATTGTTTACTTGCTAGTTGCTCGTGAGGAGTTTTGAATGTTAAACATTTGATAAATGTATAAGATTTGCTTTTCTATTGGTATGGCACTTTCATCACTATTATTAGCTAGCAAATATTTAATTTTCTTAAAATTTACTATTATATTATTGAATATAAAAATTGTTAGACAATCTATGCATTAGGATGAGGAGAGGATTAGTTGGAAAATTCAACAACTTAACCATGGTTACACTGTGCAAAGTCAACAACTTAGTCACGGTTAATGCCATAGCTGAATAAAACAGACTAAGGCTAAAGTGGAATACACGTGGGAGACATGCAGCTAAAGTGGATGCTGAAATATGGTTATAACCTTGAATTCAAATAGACCATAGTGTATAAAAAACGTTAGGTTTTTAGTTGTGCATTATTTAAATAAAAAATATGGTTATAACCATGAATTCAAATAGATCATAGTAAAAAAGGTAATAAGTTTTAAATTTTTTAATGTTTTTAGTTGTAAGTTGTAATTTTTTAATGTTTTTAGTTGTAATTTGTAACTTGTGTAATATATTAAGTTGTAAGTTGTGTAATATATTAAGTTCTAAATTGTGGAAGCTTTTAAGTTGCGAGTTTTGTAATGTAATAAACCATAAACCCTAATCAAATACATTAAATTGTAAACGCTAATTAAATACACTAAACCCTAGTTAAATACACTGAATCTTAATCTAACACACTAAATTCTAATTAAATACACTAAACCCTAAACTAACACACTAACCCCACATTAAATACCCTAGACCCTAAACAAACATATTAAACCCTAATTAAAAACCCTAAACCCTAATTAACTACCCTAAACCCTAATCTAACACACTAAACCCTGATTTAATACGCTAAACTCTAATCTAGTACAATAAACCCAAATTATATACATTAAGTCTTGATTAAATACCCTAAACTAACACATTGAGCCCTAATTAAATACCTTAAACCCTAAACTAACACACTAAACCCTATTTAAATATAGTAAACCCTAATCTAACACACTAGACCCTAATTATATACACTAAATCCTAATTAAATACCATGAACCCTAAACTAATGAACTAAACCCTAATTAAACACCCTGAACCCTAAACTAATGAACTAAACCCTAATTAAACACCCTAACATCTAATTAAGTATACACTCTTAAATTCCATTACATACTTTTAAATTTCAATACACACTCTTAAATTCCAATGCACACTCTTAAATTCTAATACATACTCTTAAATTCCAATAAACACTCACTATTAATTTTCACCGACCACTATCAATTTCCTACACAAACTCTTCAATTTCAACCAAGAAAAGTGTGTTCATCAATTACCAAGGCAGGAAGTCGAGGACTATATCCACGAGTTCGAAATAGTTATCTAGGGAAGTCATGGTCAACATCCATGGGTTCGAAGTAGGTACCAGATCCTCATGGTTCTTAATTTGAACCGTGCACAAAGTGGATTAAATGTGCAGGAAAACTGAACTGTCTACATAGAAGTCGTTTACACCATCCAATACTTCAACCAAACCTTTCGACCGTAGTCACGAGTTGAACAAATTCTAGGACATAGACTAGGTTTCAAAGCAAACTAGGGCACAACTTACTGTACCTACTTTGAACTCGTGGTCCAAAGCCATAACATCCATTGAAATTGTGGACTCATCCACGACTTTGGATGACTATAAATGCCCCCCTCATATTTCTTAAACCACATGAAATACACTCACCCTCACTCGAATTTCTCAAAGTTAACTGAATTCCCAATTTCCCGAATTTCCTTATTCCCAAAAAATGGAACACATTGGTCTTGGCCCCATTAACCCTTCCATATTCACTCTTCAGAAAGATCATGTCTCAACAAACATATAGAATGGGGGAGAGGTTACTTTTCTGGCAAGGTACAACTTCTGGAAAAACCTACCATCTGAACTAGTGTTACAAGTTATTTGTAACACTGCGTTTGGGAATATTTTGGATATTGGAGCATCGTATATCAACAACCATCTCATAACTACATTTATTGAGATATGGAGGCCAGAGACTCACACTTTCCATTTACCGGTTGAAGTGTGCACTATTACGATTGAAGACGTCACGTATCAGCTTGGGCTACCTATTGATGGAGATGCTGTTACAGTTACGATGAGTACGGATTAGGATCTTGTTTGTCTCAACTTGTTGGGTACTATCCCAAGTGATAGATAAATTATGGGGCAAAGGGTCCAAACGATTTTGCTTGACTCCACATTTTAAGAAGTCCTAGAAGAAGTTGATGATGTTGTAATTTAACAACATGCAAGAGCATTCATTCTATGGATGATTGACGGGTTCCTTATGTAGATACATCAGGATCACGAGTCCACCTAATGTTTCTCCCATTATTGTGGGACTTATCACAAACATACAAATACAGTTGGGGCTCCAATGTTTTGGCATGTCTTTATCGGAGACTATGTCATGTAGCATTGATGAGACATTATATTGAAATCGGAGGATGCTTGCTATTACTACTCTCATGGGCATACGATCGAAATCTTATTCTTGCTACAAGACTGCACGTCAACACATTGTAGTTATTTCCTTTGGTCCGAAGGTAAATATATTTTTTTAAAATGTACCATTCTTTATTTTTATATTAATTTTTTATTTCAAATTAATTATTCCAATTAATATACTTACTTAATGTGACTTTACATTTTAGATGGTCGCAACATTTAATCACCACCAACATTCCTGGTCATGTAATCAACACCATACGGTCAATGTTAGATCACTAGCGCATTGATCAAGTAATTTATATAATTTATTTTTTATTATTTCTAATTTATTTTCTTATTCCTACTAAATTTATTTATTATTATTATTACTACTTTATTTTTTAATATTACTAATTTATTTGTATCTATCATTTTGTCTAGACCACATATAATAACATTAAATTTATGGGCCAGATAGCATATATGGCCCGAGCACATGTGTCACTTATCTGCTTTGAACTTGTTGAGTGGCATGCTACTGATCAAGTTATGAGGCAGTTTGGTCTGCAACAACCAATTCCACAAGATTCAATCAACCTAGAGAAACAACAAAAGATGGACTTAGGTGGAAAAACGACTACAATTGGCCATAGAAGCATGACTAGTGGATTCAAACATGGAATAATTGGGAAAACTATATGGTCAATGGTTTTCCTGATGTACAGCCTTTGTATCACTACTTGCAGTATATGTAGTGGTACTTACAAAGGACTAGAAAATATATCTTTATAAACGAAGCATATTCAACTAGATTGGTACGATTTTTTTATTAAAAATTACATACATGTTTCTTTAAATTTATATTAATTACTCTAATTTGTTCCAAAAAAATTCAATATAATTTTATTAGAACGATTCGAGATCAATGTGCTCCTTCAAATTTTTTTCCAAACGCCACGCAAACATTAAATGGCGTCTACTTACACTACAATGAGATGATGGAAGCATTTTCTTAACTACTACCAACTGCCTTCTCAACCAATAATTATCAAGCTCCTCCAACACAACATTTTGATATGCCTAGTACACTTGAGTTCCCGCAACATTATGAGAGTCAAACTCAAATGGATACTCATCCCGAAACATATACTCAAACATCTGCTCCTCAACAATAATAACAACCCTTTGGGTTTGAAGGTTTCAGAGCAATGGGTGACTATTTCTTCACTCAATTTGCATCTTCATCACAATTTCAAGGAACAATATCATCAATGTTTGACACTACTTCAACTACACCATTGTCAACATTCAACTGTCCACAATATTATCAGCCAATAATGCCTTCATAAGTTGAATAAGCCAAATTTTATGTTACACAACAAGCTGATGATGATGAGGAAGATGAAGAGAAGTCCTCCTAGCTATAGCCTCTTAGCTGAAGACGAGAGTTCCAAATAGGAACGTTGGGGCAGTTTCTGTTGTTACAAAAAAATCAACAATTTGAAAAGAATTTCCTACTCAACCTACACTAGGAAAAAATTGTGGGTTTAGTCATTCTCCTGAAGATGACAATGGGATATGTCGTAATCACTTTAAAGGAAATGTATCCTTAAGCAAACTATAGAATTTTTGATGAAAAGGAAGCTATCATATCAGTCAACCGTAGTCAACAAGAATCACTTCAGTCAAATTTTATAGATAAATTTGCCATACCAAAGTTAAGTCATGAATCATACATTAGAACATTTGTCATACATTAGAACATTTGTTCATGTGTCCCACTCCTAACCCCAAATTTTCTTACATTAAACATCAACCACATGCATTATAAGCATCATTATGCATCTATATACCAATCTATGCATAGCCACATTCATACATTAATCATTAGAGTACAAACATCAATTTAAACTTCATGCATCGCATATTCAAAACAATCATGAGAAAGACTTGTGTAGAGACGTATGTATGTAGAGACAATCAATAAACTCTTGGTAACATATTAAAAGTTCAATTCTAATTAAAATTTAGTCATAATTAATAGTACGGAAGAACATAGATATATTTGTTTCCAAGACCCCGTGTCTGATGTGTTTCAAAATTATACTTTCCAGGACCCCTTGTCTAACGTATTTCAAAATCATACTTTCTTGGACCTCGTGCTTGACGTGTTTTAAAAGTATACTTTATAAGACCTCGTGTCTGATGTGTTTCAAAATCATACTTTCTATAACTTTGTACCTAACGTGCCTAAAATTCATACTTTCTATGGACCCGTGTCTGATGTTTTCAAAGTTACACTTTTCAGGCCTCGTGCCTCAAAACCATACTTTCTAGGACTATATGTCTACACGTGTTTCAAAGTAAGACTTTCTAGGACCTTGTGTCTGGTGTGTTTTAAAATTATACTTTTGAGGCCCTTGTGCTTCAGATGCCTCAAAATTGTACTTTCCAAGATCCTGTGCCTAACGTATTCCAAAATCATACTTTCTGTGACTTTGTGCCTGATGTGCTTCAAAATCTTACTTTTCAGGACCATGTGCCTGACATATTTAAAAAATTTAGTTTTCACGACGTTGTGCCTAGCGTACCTCCAAACCATACTTTGTAGGACCTCATGTCTGGCGTATTTCAAAATTGTACTTTCTAGGACCTCATGTCTAACGTGCCTCAAAATCATACTTTTGGGATCCGTGGTTGACCTGTTTCAAAATTATATTTATAGGATCTTGTGTCTGACATGCCTCAAAACCAAACATTCTAGGACCTTATGCATGACATGTTTCAGAAATACACCGATTTGTGTCCTTGGTTTCACTTTTTTCTCCCCATGTTTCGAAAGTACACCATCCTGCATCCTTGGCATTATCTTTGTGTCTCAAAGTTTTGGTAGTACACCAACCTGCGTCCTTGGTTTTACCTTTTTCACCCCAAGTTTAGGTAGTATACCAACCTGATTCCATGATTTTATGTTTATGTTTCCAAGTTCTGGCAATACACCAACTTGTTTCATTGATTTTACCTTTATCTCCCAAAGTTTCGGCAATACAGCAACCTTCGTCTTCGACTTTATATTTTTATCTCCAAGTTTTGGCAATACATCCACCTTTGTCCTTGGTTTCACATTTTTCTCCCTATGTTTTAGTAGTACATCGATCCTCGTCCTTGGCTTTATCTTTGTGTCTCCAAGTTCTGGCAGTACACTACATGAGTCCTTGGTTTCACCTTTTTCTCCCAAAGTTTCAGCAGTACTCCAACCTGTGTCTTGCACTTTATCTTTGTGTCTCCATGTTCTAGCAATATATTGACCTTCTTTCTTTGTTTAACCTTATTATCTCCAAGTTTCAGTAGTACACCTACCTTCGTCCTTGGTTTTATCTTTGTATCTCCAAGTTCTATTAGTACAGCAACCTACGTTCTTGGTTTGACCTCAGTCTATATCACACCACAATAGAAAGTATTTTGTACCTCGACAAAATCACCATTCATTTCTTTACTTGTTACTTATTGTGAGAGCATACAAACTTCAGTTTGTGCGCTTTCCAATAAACAAGTAAAGAGAGATAACTATGAAAACCTAATTTTATCCAACCCGAAATACCTTTTTTAAAAAATGACAAATAAAAATAAAATAAATGTGTTTTTTTATAAAAGGTCTTAATGACCCAATATTGAAAAAATCAAACAAATATCATTCTTGAATTTCAAAATTTAAAAGGGTTTTAAATGGATTCATTGACCTTTAATGGGATGATTTTGTTTCAACTTCTTCCTAGAATATAAAATTTTCGTTTTGTAATTTAAAATATTTTTTAAACGGACTTTAAGTGGTTTAATGGTCATTTACTATCCTAATTATGGAATGATCCTATTTTATAGAAAAAATATATGTCCAAATAACCATAATTTTTATTTTCCTAATTAAATTAAAAATAAAATACAGCATAGAAAATCTTTTTATTATATCATAACAGTTTAAAAGATTGTTTTTACCTATTCATAGATAATACAATAATTTTAGGATTTTTAAGAATTGCTAAAATATTTTTATGCCAAAAAGAGGATTTGGGTCAATTTTAAATATTAAGAATCAAATGTTTATTTTTTTACTAACTCTGGGGTATTATAGTTAATTTTTAGCTCGATAAAAATTATTGGTTATTTTTCGAATAATAGGGGTGTTTTCTAGGGTTTCTCAAGGAGAAAACACATCACATTCAAAATTTTCTAAATACGTAAATAATTAAATTTGATTTTTTAAAATTTGAATCAACATTAACACGGTTAATTTTCAAAATCACATTTTGATGAAGGGAGAGAATATCTCCCCTTAATCATCTCCCATTTTTTAATGTGAAAGATTTATTGAAAGAAAAAACATGTGCTTATATTGCTAAAAAGAGTAGTATGTGCATAGAAAAAACAATCTCAACAATCTAGGAAAAACCAAATAATAATAAAGGAAAACCTTGAAATATTCCATATACAACCTCAAAATTTGTGTCATTCAAGCCAAAATAGCACGAGAATACTCTCCATAAATGTGTCAATCCAAAAAATAGAGAAGACACACACAAAATCCGAAATAACACGTACACAAATACCAAGTAACGAGAAGAAACTCCAACAAAGAAAAGTAAAGAAATATACACCGCAATAAATTCTGTAAACACCCAGACTCCCATTCTACGTTGACACCGTTACAAGGCTTTTGATCTCACACATCTAGGTTTGTTCCATTTTGATTCTCTCTCTATTGTTTAATAATAGTAGAAACCATAATTCTTGTGATTAGAATAATAAACATTATAAGAAAAACAGTTTAAAAGTGTTGTAGAAAATAGTAACTAAAAAAATAGTAGGAATTATATTGATTGAAGTGAAAATAATTACAGCAATTTGATAAACCATAATCATATTTAGAGATATTTCTTTTATGAAAAATCGATATCAAAACTTAACAGCTGTTTTTAATAAATAATGGGTAACCAAGTGAGTATGACTATGTTCTTCACTTGTGCCTTTCCGTAGATTCAATTTAGTTTTATTATAATGTTGTATATGTTCATCAATCTCTGTATCCATGTATGAAAGCCAAAATGAGGGTGAGAATAGATATTTGGATGGAAGTACTGCGTAAACATAGGAAGTGAAAAAAATCTTTGTCGGGCTTCAACTTTTACTAATATTACTCTGCTACTCATATCTTGATTTCAAGTAAGGGTGAAAATAGATCAGGCTGCCTATCAGGGGTATATTAGCTGACATATAACAGGCTACGTCAGACTAGACTTTTCTCATGAACAAGTCAGACTCAAGCTTTCTAAAAAGCATATTTAACTTAACAGGTCAGACTTTAGGCCACTTGAAAGGCCTATTAAGTCTACCAGGCTGACCAATTTAGTTATATTACATAAGACTATTGAAATTATATTATTTTAATATAAGTAAATTATTATATATCTAATATTATTATAAAAATGTATTCAAAAATATAGTTCAATTATTAGAATTAGATGGGTCTAACTAAAAGTAGTGTTATAAGCACATTTAAATATAGACATGGAAGTATATTTCATGACCATATAATATAATAGGCATTTAAATAGGCTAATCGGTCATCCCAGAATTTTAAACAGATCAGACATAAACTTAGAATTTTTTTTAAACAGACTATTAAATCAGACTCAAACTCTTATATACTATATAAGCTCGGCCTTTTTAAGCCAAAGTCTATCCTAACATGTTTCCACCCTTAATTCCAAGTAATGGTAATTATATTTGGTAATAGTGATTTTTTTAATAATGATAATATAATAATAATTATAGTAATATTAAGATCAATATTGTATAACCCTTTTATTCATAGAGAAATACTGTATAATATATATAACTTCATCTCTGCTATTTTAAGCAATGACAACTCCAATTGGATAATTAAAAAAATGTTAACCCTTATTTGCACTATTAGTTTATTTTAACCCTATTTATTATAAAGATGGAGACTACATAAAATGTAAGATTGATGTGCATACACGAGTGTTACAGCCTTATCCATTAAAAAGGTGAACTCGTAATTAGTAAAAAAATCTATCTTATGAAGTCGAGTTGTGATGCGGACACAAGCATTTTTACCACAATCTCTTAAAATAAGATGGATGAAAACAATTCGTAAATATATCTTTTTATATAATAAAAAATCAAACAAACACACCAATCAACCAAAAAAGTCTTTAAAAATAGAATTACTTAGTTATGATTCTCTAATACGTATAGGGATACGTATGAGCAATATTTATTCTTCTCAGATAAAAAAATAAAAGATAAATATTTGTTTTCAGTAATTTAATTTTAATAAATTAGAGGTATATTTAAACCATCTAATTAGTTAGGGTATCGTATGAGTGGGGTGCTAATATCTTCAACGGTCTGTATTCAACTCCCAAACTCAAAACTCTTGTTCAATATATTATTCTATCCAATTTGGGCTTAAATTGAGCTTTCTATATTTTAACCGCAAAAAATATAGTGGCGAACGCTCTATCTGATTGCATTAGAATTTAGAGTTAGATTTAACAATGCATCAAGAGTGATATAGAAGGTAGACAGTCAACAATGTTGACTGAAGTGAGCGCTGTAGAAAGTAGATATTCAACAACATTTTGCTAGAGTAAGTGCTATAAAAATGGACATTCAATGAAGTTCGCTCAAGCAAGCATTGTAGAAAATGGAGGTTCAAGTGTACTTACTCAAGTGACCATCGTTGAATCTAACACTTTCTACAATGGGAAAGACCTACATTTGTAACTGAAATAAAAAGTTTCTTTAGTCACACAAGATACTATTATAATTTTATTTATCATTTTTTAAAGCTACCTTTATTTTTGACTAAGTTAACCCCAAAAAGCCAACCATTCAAACGGTCTCAATAATGTAAAGATAATACTATGACGCATCAAAATAGTAATTTCGAATACTAATCCTCTCGGATCAAAATGGTAATTTCAAATTGTACTATGATGCATCAATGTTGGATTTTGGATGTATCTTAATGTAGGATAAGACTATTCTGAATGGAAATGTGCATTGCATAATTTTGATGACAAGGCATGATAATATGGACAAAGCTAAATCAAGAACAACATTGAAGAGTCAAGTTCAAGCGTCAAAGAGGGTCAACAAAAGATTAAGAGTAATTTTCATTTCCTTAGGTCCTAAGATGTTTTGAATGGGAGAGTCTAGGAAAGATGAACCAAATGAAGATCTCACAAAGTAGAATGACGATTATGATGCATATGACATTAATATTCATACACGACTTCATGATTTTGATGCATTAACATTCATACCCGACTTCATAATTTTGCTCCATTAAACAAGGTTGAACTTATGTCATTTCAAATCATGCATCATACATTACGAAATCATGTTAGAGGTTCGTAGCATATTAATTAAGTGTTATTCATAAAATTGTTAAGCGAGAAAGTTAATAGTTAATCAATTAAGTTTGTATTAGTTTTGAAATCTCGGCTTTTTAAAAAATGTTAATCGATTAAGTATCATCATAATCGGTTAAACAAACATAAAACTGATTGACGCTGGAGGATATTATAACCAATAAACTTCATGAGTAATTGACACGGTTTTTCAAGATCAAACTACAGAGTTTTTAGAAAGAAACAAAGAGAGCTAGAGACTTTGAAACACAGTAATAAAATTCTTCATGAATTATTGAGAAGTCATATTCAAGTATTCGTATCACATCAAAGTGTTTTCAAAACTTTTGAATCTCATGATCATACATTATCATATCCTAAGATTGTGAGATTTCAAGAAGGTTCAGATATATTAGGAATAGAGTGTATACAAGCAACAGAAAAAGTGCAAAAGCATTATACATAAGAAAAACATTCGTTTTGTAATTCATCTCTCAAGGTGTGAGGTATCCCCATAGAAGGAGAGAAACGTTCAGAGAAATCCTAAGCTAGAAGTCGTGAGGTTATCTTAGAGGTTAGGCCCAAGAGCTTCTTAGTGGAAGATTGATTGTAAGAGTGTTTCAATTCTTCTTAGAGTGATTAAATCTCATATTAGAAATGGAGGTCTGGATGTAGATTATAATGGTTGACAATCGAACCAGGATAAAATCAAGTGTCTCAAATTCTATTGTCCCTAATATATAGCATTGAATTCATATTAGCGTTGTTGTTTAA
The DNA here is from genome assembly GCF_001865875.1 of Lupinus angustifolius. Lineage (NCBI taxonomy): Eukaryota > Viridiplantae > Streptophyta > Magnoliopsida > Fabales > Fabaceae > Lupinus > Lupinus angustifolius. The sequence goes on along the minus strand of NC_032023.1, from coordinate 9,109,901 downwards.
CTATCTCTGCATGATTGATCGTATAAATTGAATTGTTAAAGTGTATAAAAGAATATATTGTATTGGTACAGAAAGGCTCTAAACTTCACCTAGAGGGGGTGAATAGGTGGTTCAATACTCGATTACCATTACTCGAATACCGTTACTCGATTAACAAAGATATTTTATAAATTTCTTCACTTTTTAATTGATTAATTGATGTCTTAATCGATTAACTACTTCTACATATAATCGATTAACCCAAGAACTTAATTGATTAACCAGTTCTAGTTTCTTGAAAACTTGTTTTCTTTAAACACCAAGATACAAAGATTGACTAAACTTGTATGCGCTCTTATAGAGGATATTGTGTAGTTAATGGCACAAAACAAAATATGAAATCAACACAGATAGATATGAATGTCAAGTTAAGTAAATCAAACAATGCAAAAATGTAAAGAGTTAACGAATAAGCAGAATAAGACAATAGCTTTTATTTTGGTTCGTTTGCTTGTCCATGTGCAAACTACATTTAGGCATCCCCTTCTGATATTGGGATATTTTCTTCACTGTGGAATAAATGTTTTACAAACACATTTCCTCTAAGACAATCATAGACTCAAGCTTCTAATGACTTGCCTTCACCCACTTCTAATGGTTCCTCAACACTTCTAATGGATAACCCAACCACTTCTAACTTCTCCTACCAAGACTCTTGTAAAGTGAACCTAACTTCTAATGGCTCCTAACCACTTCTAACCAAGGTTTCCCAAACCATTTCTCTTTTCTTGGTGATACCACAACCCAAAGAGAAATGTTAATACCAAAGTCTGTCTAAGTGTACAAATGCGTTATTGCACCTAAAATGTCTAACAATACCACAATATAAAGATGTGAGATACAAGGTTTCTTTGTAAACTATTTGACAATATAAAACTTGAAATAATTCTCTAAAGATTCATGAAGTATTCACTTTTGGCAAACTCTCTTTAGATATGAAAATGTAAGATCAATGTGATTTTTAGAATATGAGTTATTGTTCTGAATGATGCAAATGGGAAAAGTTGGTTTAAAATATTGTTCTTCTTTCTAGTATAATCAATTGTTAATAGTCTATTTAATCAATTAACGATTATTTAAAAATCAAGATTTCAGAAACTATAACTTTCATTAATCGATTAACCCGTAACACAATTGATTAACGGGTTCCGATTTTGCATGTCTTAATCGATTAATGGTTTTTTAAAAATATATTTTGATATGATATGAACCTACTACATGATTTGTAAAAATATGGTGCATTATTTTGAATAATGATACGATCCTAAGTGAGCCCAACATTGACCTTGATGGCATCCAAGGAATTAGAGGACCTATGATAATGGCAAGGACTAAAAGAGCACATGAAACACTTGGATAACTCATGGGTTTCCTTAAGGAGGCTAATTCAAAATTAATTGAAGAGGATCCAAGTTCATTAATTGCATCATGCAAGGGGAGGAACAACATGTTGGTCACGACTTAGAGGTTCTAGGCGTTAGGCGTGGGCCTTTCTAGGCGTTGGGATAATGGAGCATCAGGCGTTGGGCCATACGCATCAAGTGTTATGCGTGTGTGCATCAGGTGCTAGGCGTGTATGCATCAGGTGCTGGACTTGTGCACCGGGCCGATGGGCGTGTGGCCTATACAACATTCTCTAGTCATAATTTCTCATAGTGTGCTAATAAGTGAGTGGGGCCATGTGCTTTAATTTCTATTCCTTGTCTCATGTGTGTTTTGTTAATGTTGTTAAGCATCTTTTGTTTAGTTTACATTAAAATAAAAGTCATGTAAATGTGATGGTAAATTTGCCATTAAAGTGTAACTGCCATATTTTATAGATGGAGAAAAGGTGATGTGTTAAGAATTATGGAAGGTTGTCGTGCATTGAAGTGGATGTTATATTTGTTTGTATGTGTTTAATGAGTGGTAATGTTTTTCCAGTTGTTGCAAGCCCATCAAGGCCGAGATAATGAAACTTGTAGCCGTTGTGGAGTTGGCTCGTGAAGGAATGACCATGTGGAATAAGTATGAAAGGAATCCAAAGCTGGCCAACTTTTAGTGGGAGCATTAAACCGTATGAAGCCTTGTCTTTTGGCAAAGAAAATGTGGAGCTACTAGACTTAAAAGAATCCTATGATTTCCAACCATTAATTGTAATAACTCGGCAAATAACCATGTGGTAAAATGCCTTGAGCTTCTAGTTGTGTAACTCATGTTTATAACTTAGTGTGAATAATTGGCTTAGTGTAATCCGATGTTGGACCAGCCACAATTAGTCATTAGTGTCTTAATCAGGCTAGTAAATTCGTTTTATGTCTTGTAATTTCGTAAAGGCCAAGTTTGGCTTACTAACTCCAATACGTACCCAAGAGTATTGTATGGAATAAAGTACATTGAATTTGATATTGGATATTTCCATTCGTAGTGATCTTAGGACTCTTAATTTCTTGGTTGAACCAAGAGCAAACCGGTCTTATCAAGAATACAAGCTTCTAGCCGCGAACTACACCATTTGCTTATCAAACATCTCAAGTGTTTGTGGCGCCTACACCACCTTAAAACTTACCCAACTTCTTTTATGTTACTTTCACAAATATGCTGACTAAATTAAACCTAAGTTATTCTCGGCCAAATAGTGCACCATCCAAGATAGATCATCAACAATAGAATCACCCAAAATAAGTTCACATCAAGTGGCATCACAGTTAGCCTCTTAATTTGTGTCTTCAAATGTTCTTTGTGTGTCGTATTGTTAATTCAATTTCTTTGTCTTTTCTTCTATAAAGTGTCAAGTCAAAAACAAAACAAAAGATTCGAAACCAAAATTGTCAAAAAAAATGAGTCAAAATGTGGTGTGAAAAACAAAAAGTCAAGTGTACTTGAGTATTTTCATTAAAACACAAATACTAAGTCACATTTGCCTTGGTAAGTTTTTTGGTGTCTGTCATTCATAAGTCTTTTAGTTATTCTTGATTGTTTGGTTCAATTAAGATCCTATGGAGTGATTTGAGTGATTGAATGATACATATTATAGACATTGAGACAAACACAAGTGAGGGAGCGCAAAATGTCTAGTCAAGAGGGTGATAGTTCATTGTTGTCCCCAAGGACAACAATACTACATGCTATGATGACAACTCAATTTCAATCCCTTTAAAGGAAAATGGAACAAATCAGGCTGGAGTATGATAGGAGACTTGAAGTCAACGCAAATGGAAATTCAAGTGACTAAGAGGAGGACAGGGAAAGGAGAAGGTCAAGGGAGGAGAGGCCTAGGAGGGAAGCATAAATAGGTAGGATAAGGGAGGAGGACAAACTTGAAGGGATCAAACTAAAGGTTCCAAACTTTATTGGGAAGAATGACCTCGAGGCCTACTTGAAATTAGAATTGAAAATGGAGTAGGTCTTCGGTTGTAATTCTTACAACGAAGAAAATAAAGTTAAGGTGGTTACCTTGGAGTTTAAGGATTATGTCTTAATTTGGTTGGATCAATTCCAGAAGGAGATAAGAAGGTGTCCCCAATTCATACCAAAAGAACATTCATTCGATTGTAGCTCTTGGAAGGAAATGAAGGTGGTCATGAGAAGGATATTTATCCCCAATTCATACCAAAAGGACATTCATAACAAACTCCAATGGCTCAATCACAGCTCAAAGAGTGTTGATAAATATTTTAAAGAAATGGAGTTGGCCTTGCTAAGGTCAAATTTTCATGAAGACCGTGAGGCCACTATGGCACAATGTCTTCATGGGTTGAACCAAGATATCTAGGATATGGTTGAATTACAACATTAAGTGGAGCTGGAGGACTTGGTGCAACAAGCTATGAAGGTGGAACAACAATTAAGGAGGAAGAAGTCTAAGTACTCCTCGACAACTAGTTCAAGGTTCTAATCTTCAAGTTGGAAGGACAAGCCTAAGAAGGAGGGTCCAACCAAGGAGGGTGCATCTTGCACCAAGGAGGTTGTGGCTACCTCAAAGATCCAAGTTAAACAACCATTAGAGTCCAACACAAGGAGTCATGACATGAAGTGTTTAAAGTGCTTAGGCCATAGACACGTTGCTTCATAATGTCCAACAAGAACCATGGCTGTGATAAATGGAGAGGTGGAGTCTCAATCTGAGGCTTCAAGTGAGGAATAAGATGAGGGGGGGTGATACTTTAATGCCTGAAGAAGACTTAATCATGGTGAGGAGGCTCTTAGGAAGCCAAATCAAAGAGCATGAGGCTAGTCATAGGGAAAACATCTTCCATTCAAGATGTTTGGTCCAAGGGAGGGTATGTACTCTCATTATTGATGGTGGCAGTTCTGCCAATCTGGTTAGTTCAAGATTAGTCTCAAAGATAAATCTTATGACTAGGCCACATCTCACTCCTTATCGACTACAGTGGTTAAGTGAGGTTGGGAAAATGATTGTTAATAAGAAAGTTGAAGTTTCCTTTTCTATAGGGAAGTATGAAGGTGTGATACTTTGTGATGTGGTTCAAATTGAGGCCAACCATGTGATTTTAAGTCGTCGATGGCATTTTGATAAGAAAGCCATCCATGAAGGTTTTTCAAACAAATTCACCTTTTTGTACAAAAACTGAAAGGTGGTGCTATCTCCATTATCTCCTAAGCAAGTGAGTGAGGATCATAAAATTTTGATAGAAAAAATGGAGGAAGAGAGAAAAGTAAGGGTGAGCGAAGAGAAGTGTGAACAACTGAGAGAAAAAAAGAGTGACAAGAAAAAAAAGAATTCACACAAAAATGTTAAGAAGAAAAGTGAGAATGATCCAAGAGAGATTGAGAGAAAAAAATAGCCTTTTGACTACAAAGGGGGAGGTTAAAAATATTTTGCTAGCAAACAATCATTCTACCTCCTTTATAGTAGGGAGTTTTGTTTGAATACTAACCCCTCTATTGAGGATTCTTTGCCTACTTTTGTTAAACAATTCTTGCAGGAATTCAAAGATTTGTTCCCAAATGAGGTGCCACATGACAAAACATTTTTAACCAAAACATTTATAAAGTAGGTACAAAGATTGCCTTGCAAACAAAACATTTTTAACCACCCCTTTGTAGCCAAAAGACTCTATTTTTTATCAACCTCTTTTGAAATATTCTCACTTTTATTCTCAACATTTTCATGTGAACTCTCCTTCTTCTTGTTACTCTTTTTCTCTCGGTTATTCACACTTCTCTTCACTCAACCTTACTTTTCTCTCTTCTTCCATTTTTTTCTCAAAATTTTCTAACCCTCACTCATTTGTTTGAAAAACCATCATGGATGGCTTCTTTATCAAATTTCCATGGACGATCCAAAAGCATATGGTTGACAATCATTTGAACCACATCACAAAGTACCATATCTTCATATTTCCCTATAGAAAATGGAACTTCAACTTGCTTATTCACAAACATTTCCCAATCTTGCTTAACCATTGTAGTCAGTAAGGAGTGGTATGTGGCTTAGTCACAAGATTTAGCTTTGAAAATAATCTTGAACTAACTACATTGGCACAGCTGCCACCATCAATAATGAGAGTACATACACTCCCTTGGACCAAACATCTTGAATTGAAGATGTTTTCCCTCTAACTAGCCTCATGCTCTGTGATTTCTCTTCATAAGAGCCTCATCACCATGAGTAAGTCTCCTTCAAGCATGAAATTATCATCATCCTCATCTTCTTCCTCACTTGAAGCCTCAGATTGAGACTCCACCTTTCCATTCATCACAACCATGGTCCTTCTTGTTGGACATTGTGAATCAATGTTTCTATGACTTAAGCACTTGAAACACTGCACCTCACGACTCCTTGTGTTGGACTCCATAGGTTGTTTGCCTTGTCTCTTTGAGGTAGTCACAGCCTCCTTGGTGCTTGACGCACCCTCCTTGATTGGACCCTCCTTCTTAGGTTTGTCCTTCCAACTTGTAGATTGGAACATTGAACTAGTTGTTGAGGAGTACTAAAACTTATTCCTCCTTAATTGGTGTTCCACCTTTATATCTTGTTGCACCAAGTCTTCCAGCTCCAAAAAATGTTGTAATTCAACCACATCTTGGATATTTGAATTCATTCCATGAAGAAACCATGCCATAGTGGCCTCATGGTCTTCATGGAAATTTAACCTTAGCCAGGCCAACTCCATTTTTTTAAATTATTCATCAACACTCATTGAGCCTTGAGTGAGGCTTTGGAGTTTGTTATGAATTGGGAACAAATCTCCTTCTCATGACCACCTTCATTTTCTCCCAAGAGTCTCTAGCCTCGGCTCCACACCTTCTTGTCTCCTTCTAGTATTGATCTCACTAAATTAAGGCATACTCCTTAAACTCCAAGGCATCCACCTTAACTTTCTTTTGTTCGTTGTAAGAATTACAATCGAAGACTTATTCCATTTTCAATTCTCATTCCAAGTAGGCCTCAGATTCATTCATCCCAATAAAGGTTGGAACCTTTATTTTCATCCCCAAAATTTTGTCATCCTCCCTTCTCCTACCTCTTTGTGATTCCTTCATAGACTTCTCCTCCCTCGACCTTCTCCTTCCTCTTTCCTTCTTGTAGTCACTTGAATTTCCATTTGCATAGACATCAAGTCTCCTATTATACTCCAATATCATTTGTTCCATTTGACTTTAAGGGGCTTGGAACTGAGTTGTCATCATTGCAAATAATGTTGTTGTCCTTGGGGACAACGGTGAACTATCACTCTCTTGATTATACATTTTGTACTCTCTCACTTGTGTTTCTCTCAATGTGTACCACTCAATCACTCAAAGCACTCCATGGGTTCTTAATTGAACCAAGCATCAAGAATATCCAAAAGCATTAGGAATGAAAGACACCCAAAACCTTACCAAGGAAAATGTGACTTAGTGTTTTTTTTATTTATGAAAATACCCAAATACACTTGACTTTTCTTTTTGACACGAATTTTTGACTCCTTGTTTTTTTGACACCTTTGATTTTGACTCTTTTGTATTTTACTTGACACTTTGTAGAAGAAAAGACAAAGAAATTGAAGTAACAACATGGCACAAGAAGAACTTTTGAAGACACCAGGCAAGAGACTAGCTCTGATGCTACTTGATATGAACCTCCTTGGGGTGGTTCTATTGTTGATGATCTATCTTGGTTGGTGCTTTATTTGGCCGAGAATAACTTGGGTTTATTTTAGGCAGCGGATTTGTGAATGTAACATAAAAGAAGTTAGGTAAGATTTGAGGTGGTGTAGGCGCCACAAACACTTGGGATATTTGATAAGCCAAAAGTGTAGTTCACCACAAGAAGCTTGGATTCTTGATACGAACAGTTTGCTCTTGGTTTAACCAATATATTAGGAGTGCTAAGCTCACTAACAACGGAAATATCAAATTCAATGTACCTTATTCATGCAATGCTCATGGGTACATATAGGTGTTCGTAGGCCAAACTTGGCCTCCAAAAATTTACAAGGCATAAAACTAATTTACTAGCCTAATAAGACACTAATAACTAATGGTGGATGGTTCAACATTGGATTCCACTTAGTCAATTATTCACACAAAGTAAAAAAACATGAATTACACAGCTAGAAGCTCAAGGCATTTTACCACATGGTTATTTGTCGAGTTATTACAATTAATGGTTGGAATCATAGGATTCTTTCAAGTCAAGTAGCTCCACGTTTTCTATGCCAAAAGACAAGGCATCATACGGTTTAATGCTCCCAATAAAAATTGGTCATCTTTGGATTCCTTCCATACTTATTCCACACATTCATTCTTTCATGAGCCAACTCCACAACGGTTAGGAATTTCATTAGCCCGACCTTGATTAGCCTCCAACGGCTGAACAAGCCTTACCACTCATTAAACACACACAAACAAACATAACTTCCACTTCAATGCATGGCTTTTATTTGAACGTAAACTAAACAAAAGATGTTTAACAATATTAAAAAAAACACATGTGAGACAAGGAATGGCAATTAATGCACATGGCCACACTCACTTATTAGCACACAATGAGAAATTATGACTCAAGTATGTTACATATGCCACACCCCTAATGGCCCGGTGCACATGGCCCAACGCCTAATGCACACACGCCTAGCACCTAATGCACACACACATAGCACCTAATGCACATGGCCTAGCACATCTTCTTTGGCTATATATCGCATCTTCTTTGGCCTTTCTTTAAGTTCTTGATTCTTGTCATTTCTTCTTACATAGAAATTTGATCTTTAGAATATGCATCCTCAAGAGTACCTGCAAAATCATAACACATACCTTCCCTCTCCTCTTTTGGAGATGGCTCTTCAAATATAAAAATTTCATAAACTTTTTAAAATGGTCATTTGCCTTGCATTAAATTAGACTTGTTATATATCCTTAGAAAATATTTCTTCATTCACTTTTGAATCAAACATGCTTAAAAGATTATTACAATTGTTTAAAATGAAGCATTCATAATTAAAAGCATGTGAATAAGAGATATGGTGTTTGGCCTTTAAAATGCTTTTTTAGGGGTTTTTAAAAAATATGGCCTTACTAGGATTTCATTTAATAAAATTATATATGTCACTTAAATATGTAACACTTAGGGTTAGAAGGGATACCTTATTATCATTATAACACATTATTTCTAACTTCAAGCATTTGACTTGAAAATTTTCTCCACAAGTGATATTGTCTTTTTCCCTAGGTGATAGGCCAATAAAACTTGATCTTACTACCCATCATGTACCTAGAACATCTACTATCAAGTATGATTTGATGTCTATATGTCCTTAGGCACACCTACAAAACAAATTTACTTGCAATTCTTGGGTACCCAAATGATTTTGGATCCCTTGATGTTAGTTACATTGGGATCTTGTCCCTTAGCTATCCATATATATTGTCCATTTGGACCACCACGCATTCTAATATGACATGAAATCAAAGTATGACCATGCACACCACAATGGAAACATGTAGGGGATTTATGATATGAAATTTTCGAAAATATACTTGTTTCTTATAAGATTTGTTCTTTCCATGCATATATCTCAAACCAGACCTATTCCCAACAATTCTAGACGTAGCAAGTAAGTTTTTTAAGTTGCGATTACTAGTTATGAAATTTGCAACTTTATCTTTTAAACTTTTATTATCTTTTTCATATTTAATTTAGTAGAATAATCACATGAAGTGTTAGCATATATAAGATCAAAGGTTTCATTTTCATGTTTAAGCTCATCAATAAGATTTTGAAATTCAGAAATTTTATTTTCATGTTCCAAAATCAACATTTTCCTAACCGCATACTTTTTTGCTAAGTTTTTAAGTTTTTTATTCATTTCAACATAAGCATCATAAAGCATATCATACATGGGGGGATCATCGAAATTAGAACTGGAATCGAAAGAGATTACCTCACTAGATTCATCTTGCTCACTTATTCGGCACGAATTCAAATTTTGCACCATAAGGCATAGGTTGGTTGATTCTTCATCTTTTGAGATGCTAGATATTGTGTTCTCTTCGAGTACATACCAAACGATGTATGCCTTCTTCGCCTTGATGTCCCGAGAGTCTTTATTGTCAAGCTCAATCTTCTTGAGATATGTAGGACATAAGTACCCATGTTCCCTACTTTCCCGCGCTCAAGGCAAGTCACTTTGTCTTTGGGATACTTACCATTCTTGATTGATTCTTTTTCATCTTTTTTTATGAAGCTTTCTAAATCCTCCCTTATTTCTTAAGAACTTTATGAATTTGTTGACAAGGAGTGACATAGTTTCGTAATCGATGTAGGAATCCGACTTATCATCATTAAATCTCTCTTCTTGACTTCTTGAAAGTTAATTTGTTTCTTTGAAAAAGATTTCCTTGTTGTTCTTGTTCGTCTGTTCGTGGAGTGTCAAGCATCTAGCTCTATCTCGTGTTCTTGAAGCTTTCTGAAAGTATTTCGAGTGACATAGAATCCAAGTCTTTTGATTCCATTATAGCCGTCACTTTTGGTTGCCATGTCCTAAAAATATATCTTAAAAATTTGTTAGTCGATTCACCATTACGACACAGTTTATCTAATGCAACAAGATGGTTAACAATGTGAGTAAATCATTTTTGCATATCACTAATAGATTCATGTGGAAAAATGCGAAATAACTCATACTCATGTGTCAATGCATTTAATCTAGCCCACTTGACCTCACTAGTGCCTTCATGGGTTACTTGTAAATTATCTCACATTTCTTTGGCATTATTGCATTGTAAAACTCTAAAGAACTCATCATATAAAATTGTAGAAGTAATAATAATTTTCGCTTTCAAATCATGTTGCACTTTTCTCTTTTCCTCATTGGTCAAGAGAGTTTTTGGCTTTTCTTTGGTTTCACCTTCCACCAAGTGTAGTGGAACATAAGGACCATATTGTACGGCATCCCAAATATTCATATTTATAGCCTCAAAACAGATTCTCATTCTGAATTTCTAGTAAGCATACCCCTCTCCCCTAAAGACGGGAGGGTGGTGTATGGAGGATCCTTCACCACCGAAAGAATTTGTAGAGGCCATAGTGTATATCACTAGGATCATACGAATTAGCGATTAAGCTAGTATGTTCAAACTAGCTCTAATGGCACTTGTTGGTATACAAGGGCTCTAAAATTCACCTAGATGGGGTAAAAAGGTGGTTCAATACTCGATTACGGTTACTCGATTAACAAAGATATTCTTTAAATTTCTCACTGTTTATTTGATTAACTGATGTCGTAATCGATTAATTGTTTCTACATATAATTGATTAATTGTTTCTACATATAATCGATTAACCCAAGAACTTAATCTATTAATCAGTTCTTGTTTCTTGAAAACTTATTTTCTATAAACACCAAGAAACAAACATTTCACTAAACTTCTATTCACTCTTACAGATGATATTATGCAGTTAATGGCACAAAACATAATATGCAATCAACACAGAAAGATATGAATGTCAAGTCAAGTTTAGTAAATCAAACAATGCGAAAATGTAAAGACAATCTAATGTTTTACAAACTACATTCAGACCTCCACTTCTAGTCTTGGGAGATTTTCTTCACTATGGAATAAATGTTTTACAAACACACTTCTATCTAGACAATCTAATGGCTTTCCTTCACCCACTTCTAATGCCTCCTCACCACTTCTAAAGGATGGTCCAACCACTTCTAACTTCTCCTACCAAGACTTTGGTATAATGAACCTAGCTTCTAATGGCTCCTCACCATTTCTAATCAAGGTTTCCCAAATATTTTCTCTTCTTCTTGGTGATACCACACACCAAAGATAAATGTTAATACCAAAGTGTAACTAATTGTACAAATGAGTTATTACACCTAAAATGTGTTGAATATACACCCTTCTAGAATCTAAAAAACCTCTCTAAAAGTCTCACACAACCAAATTATAAAGATGTGAGATGCAAGGTTTCTTTATAAAAATTTGATAATGTAAATCTTGAAATACTTCTCTAAAGATTCATGAAGTATGCTCTTATCTCTTTTTCAACAACACTTTTGAAAAACTACCTTTATGCATTAATCATAATATATTGGTAAAACATGTATAGTTTACTTGTGCATCTTAGGCATAATATATTGGTAAAACATGTATAGTTGATGACTATAACATATAGGTAGTTTACCATTTAATCATTTAGCTGAAAAATATGCCAGTTAATCGATTGAGGAAGGTGTTAATCGATTAAAGTAACTTCGGTATTAACAGATAACTGAAAACCTAAAAACAATTATTCTCAATAGCTCGTTAATCGAATAAAAGGGCACTTAATCGATTAACTAGGTCTTATAAAGGTTTTCTATATAAACTGTGTTTTTAGGTCATGCACTATAAATCATATCATTCATTTTTAGAATTGCTAGTTGCACATTTTTCTTACTTAATTCTGTCATATAGGCAGAGTGAAATGCATTGTGAGATAGTGAGAGATAATATCATGTTTAGGGTTTAATTTTCATCTAATTGCATGTGATTAATGTGTTCAAATTTGCTATCTTTTCTTGCATGATTCTTGTATTTCTTTAGGAGAATTTTCATGTAGAAATTCTATGTTTCTACACATTAATGAACTCATACATATTTGTGCTAACTTGTGAGTTTTGTATAGGTTTTTAGCTGAGTTTCAATTGTCATATTTTGAGCTACATTGTGCTTAATAATACTCTGTTTTTGTACTTTTTTTGTGTTGTAATAAGGGAAGTCGTCTCTCGGTGTCTTACCACCTAAGAGATTCAGTGAGTCTTCACCAAGACTTAGAGGTCTTGAGTTTAGAACATTTTCTTGGTTGGGGCTAGATCGTAAGAAAGGTTGTCTTAGGCGATTAGGATAGTCAAGCCAAGAAAGTGGGTTCTTGGATTCAAGAAGGGAGAGTCTAAGTGTTTGTATTAGAAGTTTGCATGCAACAATACATTCGTTTCAATATTAGTGAAGAAAATCTCCCGAGATAAGAAGGAGAGGCCTGGACGTAGTTTTGTAAGTGGACCTGCAAACGAACAAGGATAAAAATCCTTGTTGCAAGCTTTTTCTATCCCTAATCTCTTTACGTTTCAAGTTGTAATATTGTTTATTTTTAGCTAATATTTTGGATATTGTAAATTTTCTATATCGAGTTTAATTTTGGTCAAAATATCTATTTTATCTGTTTTTGAATATCGGTGAGTGGATTTGCAATAAGCCATTCAGAAACTTGCTGCTTTCTATGAGTTAATCGATTAAGACAGGGTGTTAATCGATTAACTATGGCTTTTTCCAGAATAGGGCTTCGGTGTGAAAAGCAGTAATTGGTAACTGCGACACCTATTCCCCCCCCCCCCCTTCTAGGTTTGTTATGCCCACTTATACCTAACAAGTGGTATCGGAGCTAGTACGACGTGCTAGCTAAACCACATACGTGTGATATTTAAGGGAAAACAAATGGGTTCCACCAACCCCTTTCGAGGTGATGGCGCATCCATTAACCGCCATCCCGTATTCAATGGCGAAAGATACGCCTACTGGAAAGTCTGGAAGAACATATCAATTAAAGCCATTGACTCGGATATTTGGGAATTCGCACTCAATGGGCCTTTCGTCCCAATGCATCTAGTGGACGATGAATCGAAAGAAAAACCCAAGAGTTTATGCACCAATGATGAACGTAAAAAGGTTCAATACAACCTACATGCTAAAAACATCATCACATCGGCCCTGTCATATGATGAATTATTTCGGGTTTCACAGTGTCAAAGTGCCAAGGATGAATGCCCTGACACATGAGTATACAAGTGACTCACGAAGGCACTAGTGAAGTCAAGCATGCTAGGATGAATGCCCTGACACATGATTATGAGTTATTTCGTATGTTTCCAAATGAATATATCGGCGACATGCAAAAGCAATTCACACATATAGTAAAGCATTTAGTTGCTCTAGATAAAAAATTTACTAGAGGAGAACTAACTAATAAAGTTTTGTGTTCTCTTGACAACAGATGGCAACCTAAAGTTACAGCTATCATGGAATCCAAGGATCTTGACTCCATGCCTTTGGCAACATTATTTAGAAAGCTTCAAGAGCACGAGATGGAACTTGGGTGCTTGACGATGCATGAGGAATTAGATCACAAAAAGAGAGGCATATATCTTAAAGCAACAACGTCTCAACCTACTGAAGAGAAAGAAGATGTTGAGTATGATTCAGATATTGATGATGAAACGTTGAGCCTTCTTGTACGAAAATTCAGGAAATTCTTAAAGAAATGAGGCTTTAAACGTTTTCAAAAGAAAGAAGTTTATGAGTCAACTAGAAAAGGCAATGGTAACAAAGAGCGCTTCACTTGCCACGAATGTGGTAAGCCAGGACACATGAGATTTCAATGTTCTGCTTACCTCAAGAAAGTTGATTCGGAGAAGAGCACTCCTTGGGACTTCAAGTCAAAAAAGGTCTACATTATCTGGGACGTACAAGAGGAGGATACGACATCAAGCACCTCAGATGAAGAGGAGACCACCAAGCTATGCTTAAGGACCAGAACAAATGAAGCTCGCGAATCAGAATCAAAGGAGGTAAACAATGAGGTATACTATAACAATTCTTCTGATGATGATTCACCTCCTAATGAGGACTTATATAATGCTTATGTTGAATTGCATGAAGAATTAAAAGAAAATTATCTAGGATTAGTTCTGTTAGAAAACGAGTAATCCTTCTAAATGAACAGAAAATAGTTTCATTACAGAAAGAATTAGATGAGCTGAAACTTGAGAATGAAACCTTTGATCTAATATTTTCTTGTAATACATGCAATTGCTCAAATGATAATTTATGTCAATCAACTATCTGTGAGTCTTGCGAGACCTTGATAAATGAGAATTTGAAACTTAATGAAAAACTCGCAAAACTCATAGAAAGTCAAAATCAATTAGACATTATGCTTAGTCAAACTAAAAATGTTGGTGACCATATTGGATTTAGATATATTCCCCCTTTGCATAGGAAAAGACCATATAGGAAACCTTTCACTCGACCTAATAAACAGTTTTATAATAAGAAATTTCCTACATGTTTCTATTGTGGCACATATGGCCACACTTCCTACTCTTGCTACATTAGGAAGATGTAACGACATTATTTTCAAAATGTTTTATTTCTAAAGAAAATGGTATCTGGTTTTGGCATAGGCACGTCACTCATATTCATGTAAAACATCTAGATAAACTATCTAAAAATAATTTGGTTGAGGGTCTACCAAAACTTGATTTTAAAACTCAGGAAACTTGTGATACTTGTCAAAAATGTAAACAAGTTAAAAACTCTTCTGGTAAAAAGAATGTAATATCTACAACAAGACCTCTAGAGCTTCTCCATATGGACTTGTTTGGACCTTCACAAATAATGATTTTTGGTGGTAGTTTATATGCTTTACTAATTGTTGATGATTTCTCTAGATTCACATGGACATTATTTTTATCTTCTAAGAGTGATGAATTCAAATCTTTCAAAAATCTTGCCAAACAAATTCAAAATCAGTTTAATCTTAAAAGTGTATTCATTCGATCCGATCATGGTGGTGAGTTTGTATACCACCATTTTGACAAATGTTGTAATAAACATGGTATCATGCATCAGTTCTCGGCTCCTCGCACCCCTCAACAAAATGGAGTTGTTGAGAGGAAGAATCGAGATTTAGAGGAGCTTGCTAGAACCATGGTAAATGAAAGCAAGGTTCCTAAGTACTTCTAGGCTGATGCAGTGGATACTGCTTGCTATGTGATAAATCGTATACTCTTGAGGCCTACTTGTTTGAAATTCCTTATGAATTTTTAAAAGGTCGAAAACCTAATATTGCTCATTTTCATGCTTTCGGATGTAAATGCCTTATTTTAAATAATGGAAAAAGAGCGTTAGGAAAATTTGACTCAAAAGCGGATGAGGGTATATTTTTATGGTATTCATTGCATAGTAAAGCTTATCGAGTGTTTAATAAATATTCCATGCAAGTAGAAGAGTCTGTACATGTTCACTTTGATGACTCTTCTCCAAAAGAGAAGAGAAAGGTATTTTCTGATGATGTTGCAGGTGCTTTAGAAGAAGCATACTCTAAGGACATGGACCATGACAAAGAAGAAGAAGAACAACAAATTGTCCAAGATGAGCATCAGGACTTCCCAATTGCATGGAAGACTAAGAAAGATCATCCACTTGACAAAGTTATATGTGATATCTTTACGGGGGTGGTAACCTATAGTTCTTTACGTAATTTTTGTAACTTCGTTACTTTCGTATCTTAAATCGAGTCAAAGACCATCTATGAGGCCATTGAGGATGTGCACTGGGGTATAGCTATGCAAGAAGAGCTAAACCAGTTCGAGCGCAATAATGTATAGGACTTTATCCCTAAGCTAAAAGAACATTCAATGATTGGTACTAGATGGGTCTTCCGAAACAAACTAGATGAATTTGGCTTGATCATAATAAATAAGGCACCCTTAGTGGCCAAAGGCTACAACCAGGAGGAAGGCATCGATTATGATGAGACCTACGCTCCTATATCCAGATTAGAGACCATTAGGATGCTTTTATCATTTGCATCGACTATGAATTTTAAGCTCTTTCAAATGGATGTTAAGAGCGCCTTTCTAAATGGCTATATTCCTGGGGAGGTTTATGTTGATCAACCTCCCGGATTTGAAAATTTTAAATATACGAACCATGTATATAAGCTTAAGAAGGCTCTCTAAGGCCTGAAACAGGCTCCTAGAGCTTGGTATGACAGATTAAGCTCTTTCCTCTTGGAAAAAGGGTTCATAAGGGGTATGGTTGATACTACTCTTTTTATTCATAGATTAGATGAACATGTATTATTAGTTCAAATATATTTTGATGATATCATTTTCAGATCTACTAACGACATTCTTTGTAGAGAATTTTCTGAGATGATGCAAGGAGAATTCGAGATGTCGATGATGGCTGAGCTGACTTTCTTCCTTGGGCTACAAATTAAACAAATGGAAAGTGTAAAGAAGCTTCTACACCTATGGCATCCGCTTGCTATCTAGACAAGGACGAAAATGGAAAATCTACAGAGGTAACCAAGTATCGAGGGATAATCGGGTCTTTATTATATTTGACTGTGAGCCGCCTCATAGTATGTTTAGTATTTGCATGTGTGCTATATTTCAAGCATTACCTAAAGATTAACTTTATAGTGATGTTAAACGTATCATGATATATTTAAAAGGAACAATAAATATAGGATTAGAGTATCCTAGGGATGCCTCATTATCATTGGTAGGGTATTCTAATTCTGATTTTGCGGGATGTAAGTTGGATCGAAAGAGCACTAGTGGGACTTGTCACTTACTAGGCAGTTCCTTAGTTGGATGGCACAGTAAAAAGCAAGCTTGTGTTGCTTTGTCCATCGCTGAAGCGGAATACATTGTCGCTAGTGTGTGTTGTGCTCAAATCCTATGGATGAAGCAGCAACTTAAGGACTTTGGTCTTAATCTAGAAAAGATCCCCATAAAATATGATAATACAAGTGCCATAAACCTATCCAATAATCTCGTTTTGTATTCGAGAAACAAGCATATAGAAATTAGACACCACTTCTTGCATGATCATGTTCAAAAAGGTGATTGTGTGCTTGAATTTGTTGAAACTACTAAGCAATTAGCTGATATTTTCACCAAGCATCTCTCACGAAAGAGTCTTAAAGTGGGATCATAAAATTTATAGCCTCGAGAACTTTCAGCATAGCCAACAAAATAACAGCTAATTGTTCTTGAGTCCACTTATCTTTCGTGTTGCCTACCCCAAATGTGAAAGTCTTTTAAGCTTGGTTTTTTATTAGTCCAAAGCTCATATGGGGTTTTGTTAACTGCTTTACTTGGCACCCTATTAAGGATGTAAACTACGGTCTTTAAAGCTTCCCCAAACAAAAACTCTAATAAGGAAGAATGACTAATCATACTTCTCACCATATCCTTAAGAGTTTGGTTTAGTCGCTCAACAATACTCATTACGCTAGGTTTGCCTAGCATAGTGTATTGCCGAAAAATTCTACATTATCTGAGGAAAAACACAAATAGCCCTTTCACAACATCCTCATTGTTCTTTCCGTTCTTATTCTAAGAGGTCATAGTCAAATGAGCACTTTCGGTCTTATCTCTCTACAACCTCTCCTTCTCTTGCACATAGTCCTTCTGAGTGTTATAACTCACTTTGAATTTCCCAATGTGTGCAGGAAGCGAGATCAAAACCAAGTGCACGAGCAAGTCATCACCAAGCTCTAACTTAAGTGACTTGAGTTTTGATGGACATCTCCATAATATACTCCCTTATGTTCTATTTGCCTTTATACTTCATGGAGATGAGTTTAGTCAAAAGGCTACTCGTCTCCGCCTTTTCATTTTTGGGAAAACAAAATGTTAGGTCTCTGCAAGGAACTTCCTTGCACTCTGACTCTAATAAATAAAGCCCTGAAACGCTTCTGGAATAGAGTGCTTTATGATCATTAGACACATTCGGTTAGAGTCTTCCAATTTCTCAATTTTAACCTCATCAAGGATTTCCATAGTACAAATGGATTTCTCCACCTAAAGTGCCAAATGTAAATTCAAACAACCGAGAAAAATTTCTACGGCTTCCTTATAGACCTTAAAGTTTGTCCCATTCAACAATGAGATGTTCTTAATTTAAGCAGAAATATTTGAACATTAGTAAAAGAACAAAACAAATTGCAATCATTCTTGCAATTAAACTCACATTCAACTTTAATACTTAAATTCAAATGATGGTGGGGTACATCACGAGTTACCTAGCACACCATTAATATGCAGTCTTTAGACAAAAATATTAACGTGAAAATGGCACACTCAATGTAGTAATCAAATATTGATAATCAGTCATGTCAAACAATATGTCTTTCTTTGGACTGACTTACTATTCACATGGAAAGTCATATGATTATCACATATTTATTGTTACAAGTATGTTTGTAATTTGGGCCAAATAGTAATCTTCCTTTGGGCCGATCATTATTCGCATAAAATACAAATATACAATTGGCTTGATATTTGATATCAATCACTAATGATACTCTTGTTTGTAATGGTCAAACATTGATCATAATGCATGTCAAATAATAAACTCTTATTTGGACTGATTTATTATTCACATATACAACTTTATAATAATCACATGTTAACCATCATATGTGTATATAACTCGGCCAAATAATAATCTTCCTTTGGGTGATTAATACTCACATGGATACATATACGCACTAGCATTTGACATTTATTTCAAACAATTCACAGAAAAGATGTCACATTGTCGACTTCTTGTTTAATATGTTCACTTAAAATGTCAAACAATTTTATTTTCCAAAATAAAAAACCATTTAGTTGAGTTTGATTCAAAATTTAATCCAAAAAATATATTATTTATATTGACAATAAATACATATATCTATTATAGCATATTGGTAGCATTGCATCATTCTCATCACAAGGACTGCATTTCGAATTCCAATGATGGTCCTTTTAAATTTTCCATAAAAATATATTATCATTTTTACATGATTAAACATGGCAGGGCAAGCTGTCCAAATATAAACAATGTTTCAACAATAACAATCACTTAATAATGCAATCAACCACCAACCAATGCAACAAACCATAAGTGTTGCAACCATTTAAACAAACAATTCAGGTAATATATATAAATAAGACATGTTCACATAATAGACTCATCACAAGATATCCAACACAACATCAATTTCTAGTCTTTGAACATAGATATTAATTTGTAAGTGGTACTCTCAAGGTAATGATCAAATATTAACAATTAGTTCTGTCAAACAATAGTTTTTCTTTGGACTGACTATTATTCACATGAAAAAAAACTTTATAATTGTTACTTATTTATCATCACATGTATGTTATTATTTGACCAAATTGTGTCTTCTTTGGGCCGAACACAATTCGCATCAATAATCTCATGTCCATTTGTGTAATGTAAACCAATTTCCACAATAGAGGTTGCTTTGGCAACATATTGCATCAATTAATTCAAAAATAATTATCAAACAAAAGGAAAAGAATATGAGTCCATTATATAAAAAATATGATCTTGGAATTAAAATATTCAGATTTGATATCTTTTATGATTAATAAATCTAATCTAATAATATAATTCCAAATCAAAAAAGGATATATTACATATATATCACCTCATAAAAATGGATGCAATGTTAATCAAATACAAATTAGATCCATAGTGAAAAGCATAAAAAGATATATGCAAATCATTATCAAAAATTCCAAATCAAATATGATCATCTATAACTTAAAACATATATGTAACATTATATATATATATATATACACTTTCACACACTAACATAGTAAAGTATATATAACTTTAAGCATTAATAGTAACCATTATATATATATATATATATTAAATTTAATCAGTATTTCCAGACATCACAACAACCTCAAGTTGGAAACAATTATATATGTATATATGTATATTTTATGTATAAAATAAAAACACATCTTAACATATTTATATCTTATACATATACTTTAACAAATTGCAAAATTGAAAGTGGCAAAAGTCAATGTCCAATAGTGAGGATTAGTGCACATATAAAATACATATTGTGTAACAGGGTCATAAAGGTTAATGCAATGTTCATGCATATATCTGAATATATACTTCAACACATGTTGCAAGGATTCATAATATAAATTACTCATAATTCAAATAAGCAGAAGCGGATAAAAATATCCTCATTATTCCTAAATACTCAATTTTCATAACCAATGGCGGAAGCATAAAAATCCTCAAATTTAAAAAATTAGGGTTCATAAACAAAATTGGGGGGAAATATCTTTAATGAAGAACCATAAAATTCAGAACCTAAAGCTTTGATACCACTTGTTAGATATTTTCTGATTATTGATGAAATACAATCATAGGATCTTGAATCTCATGATTCTCAATATAATATAAAACAAGGATACAAAGTCATATCTGGATCCCTGAATCCATGTTCTCTAATATACTCCTTTATATACATTTTGAGAGAGTTTTGGTATGATGGTCTTCCTTAACCAAATCCTTAATTCCTTTTGGGACCTTCGTTTTCTCTCTGATGGGGAGAGGTGAAAACTATTTGTGATGATTTGATGTATTGTAGACCATAATCATTCCTTATGAGTTAACTTATAAGGTTCTCATTATCTCTTATAGGTGAACCATTTGGGTATTCACTCATTAAGCTCATATCCGTTATCAATTTTAGAAGTTTTATGGGTTATCAGAAATTAGATCACTTATTTTGTAACCCAAAATAAATAGCTAATATAAATGTATTAAATATATGATGTTCACCTTAATTAAAAATTATAAATTTTTAACAGGAGACACTAACCATATATGCCCATTTTATCCCTATTAGTCTTAAGTATTAATAGAAAAATATGGATAGCATATATATCAAGCAAATGGTAAGAAATCATAGAGTACCAATTAGTTCTTTATTTAGCAGAGATGATAGGTTCACATTTAGTTTTTAACATAGCCTACATAAATGTCTTTGGGAGATGAAGGATAAGATGAGAACAAAATTTATTGCCAAATATATTGGACAAAATTTCCTAAAATAGTAGGAGGAATGTAACATCTTCCCTTTCAGCTCTCTATTTTTATATGAGTAATATTTACGTAAATGATATTTATAATAAAATATTTTATTTTTATTTCAAATTAGTTGAGAAAAATGTTATTTTACTTAAGTAACAGTTTTTCATAAAAAAAAGTTAGTTGTTCTGAGAATTAGTTAGTTAGAGTGTGTCCAGTCATTAAATTGCATTAAGAGTCTTCTTGATTTACTTGTCGATATATATTAACTCTAGAGTAAAGTCGTTCACTTCGCCGAGTTACCTAAGAGACCATATGACTTGGAAAAATCTAATTGTATTATAAATTAAAATATTTTATATAACAATTATGTTCGGTGGTTATTGCATATCATTCCCAAATATTGCATGCATACTCGTCTAGATTATTATTTCTCCTTTACATTCACTGAATTAGTTATATTCTTTAATTGTTTTGTAATTTTGTTAAGAAAAAGATTATGGTAAAATAAAATTAAATCAAATTATAAAAATTCAATACATTAATTAATTTATGTTAATTTATAAAAGTATAATTGATTTTAAATTTATTTCATGTTTATATTATTTTATTTTATTTTTTAAAAAAAAACCCATAACGGACGAGAAACTTGGTGGATGTGTATTAAAAGTTATTGGACCAGATTTCCTATTCAAGTTTTTCCATCTAGTTAGCAAGACCCTTTGAAGTGTAGGACAAAGAGGGGCACATTTTTATCCCACATTTTTTGTCACTTTATGTAACATAACTGGTAACTAATTGAAATAATATATTTAAATTAAAATTTTAATTATTAAATATTTTTCTAATTAATCACAATTCAGCAGGTCTGCAGCTGGAACTTTAAGCAACCATATCTGGAGAAATTACAGGAGTATGATTTAATAATATCTTAATACTTTTTTATTCAAAAGTTACATTAACTTTTTTTATAAGTAAAGTTTGCATAACTTCAAAATTACCTCTATAAATAAATGATTAGTGTAATTTTATATCCAATAAATATTTAATACAATTAAGTCAAATTTAGGGGAGGTTAACGTAATTTTCTAATTTCATTTCAAAGCATAATTTTTTGACAGCTATGAAAAAAAAGATAAAGCCCAAACTCAACTTTCCATCAAGGGAAACAACTAGAGGTATGGTAGCCGCCGCATAACCAATTTGAAGGATAATGTCCAGATTCATTAAAGGATTGGACAAAATATATAGATATAAATCTATGCAATTATTATTGAAAGAAAAAAAGATGTATATAATAACAGTATAAAATTTTATATTGTCATTGCATTATCTATAATTTAGATTTTATAGTTTTGACTCTTAAATAAAAGTAATATAAATAAATGATGAATGAACACTAACTATATATAATATTTGCATTGGCGGTGTCTAAATATTATAATCAAATTATTTCAAAATAAATTATTTTGTAATTTATAAAGATTTTTTGTTTTCTCTCTTTAATACAACTAATTTTGTTTAACAGTTACGTTAATATTTTCATTTCTTTTATTGCTACTTTATGGTTCTTTATAACCTTGTCTTTTATCTCATAATGCCAACGTTCAAATTATCTTGCTATTAAGGTCATTTATTCGACCTCAAAGGGTAACAGATGCATTTGATTTTGGCATTAACATTTTGTTAATAAACACCTAAGTAGGTGACAAAACTACTCAGAATTCACAATCCAATTCAGCCAAAATTAAAGTGAATAGTTGATTACCAAAAAATGGGAATAGTCATTAAGGTCCTTATAAAATTTGTCTATGTATCAAATTGATTATAGAACAAAATTCAAACTGGTACCAAATAATCGACAATATGAATTAATATAGTTTTTGTTAATAATAAAAAACGGAACAAAAATGACTATTTGACTCATTGATATTTAAACTGGAATATGGAATGACACATGTTTTTGTGGGTAGTAAATTTTGAGCCAAAAGAAATTCCAAATATTAAGGTGGTTAATAGATTTAAATTTATTTAATAGTTTGACAATTAGAAAGATTAAGAAAAAAATAATAGTTAAAATTTTGGAATTGCTTGAGCTGAAGAATGAATCCTAGACCAGCTCTAGTTCAAGTGTGAGAAACATACATCCAAAACTTTTATCTTTATTACTCGTACCAATTTATTAATTTATCCATTATTTAATTATATTTTTGAATATCTGAATCTTAATTTATCTTCCACTTGTAATGTAAAGTAAAATATAAAACTACTTTTTATCAACCAATGTGGTATATAGAAAAACGTGAGTTCAATTTAGAGTTACATACTTACATGGGTTAGGATAGAGGTTTACATGTATGTTAGGATAGGATGTTTAACTATATTTGTTTTTGGTACTATTAAATGTGTTATCTTACTTTTTGAATAAAAAATTAATCTTTTTTAAAATGTGTGATTATTACTTTAACATATGTCTTTAGAGAGTTAAGCTTTTAACTTTTTGTTCTATCTAATAATTTAATCTAATGTACTACATCCATTTATTGATGGGTTTCTTAAGTATATGATAGTTTAAAGAGTTACTTTCAATATTTTTTTGGTCTATGATAGTTTAAACAGTTACTTCAATTTTTTGGTATATGATAATTTAAATGAGAGAGAAGTGATTTACCCCTTAAATAAATGAGACAGTTATCTATTACCTATATAATAAAAAAAACTCTCTAATGACATGTGTCAATCTCTCAAGTCCTCATGACATATGTCAACCTCTCATCAAAACTAAAGGTCCTTCATGACATGTGTCAATCTCTCAATGACATGTGTCAATCTCTCAAGAACTCCCTCATGACATGTGTCAATCTCTCAAGCCCTCATGACATGTGATTTATTTAAAAATAAAAGGAATATGATTACCTATACAATATTAAAATATAATGTTACTATAGCAATATTAAAATAATAATATGAATCATAACATATTGTTTGTAGCTATTTTAGAGTTAAATAATATTATTTTTATACTAATCTTATTTTAGAATCAAATATTAATGAAATTATAAATTTATTGATGATTTTTTTGATTAATAGGATACTACTAACTATATCATGTTATTTATGTGTAAAAAACAATGTTGAGAAAGTCGAGCAAGATGTTAAACCAGTAGATGACCCATATTAAGTTTATTCAATTTAAACAGTTAAACCGTATGGTTTGACCGTATGATTTTATATATAATTAATAATTTTTAACAATATGAATGTACCGGTAACATATATGGTTTTAACCATACGAATGCACGAGCAACATACATATTCTTAATCATAAATGCACATGTAATATGTGTTCTTAATCATGCGGCAAAAAATATCGTCCCGTGCAAATGCACGGGTAACTTGCTAGTTATTTTATTATATTAATGTATATCCTCATACTAAATTCTCTAATAAATATTCATATCTAGGTTACATATCTCAAAGTGTTGAGTTATTTATAAGACTTCATATTAGAAACAAATTTTTTTTATGTATCTTTTATGACTAAATTTTAATTAGATTTAAATTTTTAATGTATTAATATGATTTTATTCAACAAATCTTTTTCATAAATAAAGTAATACCTTGTGATATATATCACTATTTTATAGTTAGGAAAATTAATATGAATATTTAATAGATGAATATATTATTTTTCTATTTCATGGGTCAGATCATAATCCAATCTGCAATTTATCACCGGCAACAACCAATGGTCCTGGGCCTAGTTGATTATTTAATTACTAATTATCTATTCAATAATAAAATTCCACTCATCACCAGATACACGTGGTTAAAGGACAATGGGCCATCCTGAACACTTAAAGTCCTCTCTACTGCTTGCTTATCAGTTATCACTAGTAGGTCCAGCTATCATATACTTAACCCCATATGTCATCAGTTTTAAATATGGTGGAAATCACGTCCTATCTCAACGTATTCGATTTCTTACATTTTTTTAGGATAAGTGATTATCTCTGGTATTCCAGAAAGAAATTATTATTTTTCTTTCATTTTAATGATAAAATCATTATTTTTTTGTAATTAAAATGATAAATATATTATAACATATTATATTTTTTATTGTTTTTGAGGTAGTTATCACTTGAGATATTAGCACGTTGCCTACTAATAGGCAAATTTAGACTGACTTATTATACATGTTCGATTCAATTTGTGTATAGTTTGAGTCCAACCAAAGGAATAAATGCATCTCATTTATATTGTTTTTCATTATTAGAATCTAATTGATCTGTTTGTTCAATTTATCGGTTAACTTTATTTAATAAAATGTGTTAAACTTTGTTTTGTTGATTTTTTTGTACTACTAAAAGTATTCGAAGGAATCTCTTTTGAACCAATAACTTCCGCCGTACAAAATTAATACTCTAACTATTAAGTTAAGTAGGTCACTTACCATCCTAACGAAATTGAAAAATAAAAAGAAAAAGATATCTATACGGATGTGTGGTTGTCCCTCCTAATTATATAAGTCTACAAAAAAAAAACTATATTGTATATCAAGTATCTCCAAATTATTAATTGTTCATTTATTTCGCAATTCAGTTTAGTTTTTATGATTCACACCATACCACACCTTGAAACGAACTGATTACAATTAGTTTCTTAAAGAAATTGATAATCGATTAGGCCTAACCTGAAAAATAGTTCTGCAAAAACATGTTAAATCGATTAACTGAGTAGATAATCGATTAACATTAGTTAAAATCAGTTTCATATAAAAGCTGTTTTTTTCAACTCATGTGTATAATTTCATTAGATTCAAAATTTTAATTGAGAGAAAAAAACCACGATTGTCAGTACAAAAACTTCATAGCATCTTGCTTATTCTTTGAGCAAAATAAAATGAAATCTTGCATTATTTTCTAGAGAGAAAAGATAGACAAACTTTTCTAAAGAGCTATAGTTTTCATTCATTTAAAAACCACTACATTACGTCACATTTAGTTTTAGGCTTCTTGTGAGAGTTATGTAGAGGTTTATACAGTTGAGATCAGAGTTCATATCCGTACATTTAGTGTGCAACGATAACTTGGAAAACACAGTGAATAACAATGATTCGTTCTCTTGATGTGTTAGTATCATCGTAAAAGAGAATTTGTGTCTTCACGGGGCAGGAAGTCTTGGATAGAGCGAAACTTTGGCTAGGGCCATAATCGCGAAAAGTGTGGTATCCTAGTAAGCGTGTGTGAGATCAAACTGAGCGAGTAGGTGTGAAGATGATATTGCTCCTGACCTTTACACGATTTTGATGAAGACATAAATATCACATAAAGAAGAAAAGGAAGAATACTTTTAAAGACAATGAAGATAAAGCTTCAAGGAATTAGAATCTAAGTCTTTAGGTACTTCTATCCTTATACTCTATAATATACAAATAGTACTAATGCTCAAAAGTATTTTACGAGAAAATTGAAAACTACAAGTATAAATGAAAACAAATTTCAATATACTGCGTAACAGGTTACTGGATCTAAGTAACAAGTTACTATGACTAAGTAACATGTTACCAAAACTAAGTAATAGGTTACCAGAACTAAGTAACAGGTTACGAGAGACTCACATCGACCTTGTGCAATCTTTATTACCAAAAAAGTACTTGAGCACTTTGGTGTATCCACTGTTGGTGAATCTAAAGTCACACTTGATGCACACAATTGTAAAATCGAAGTGGATGTGATCCACAAAATGGGATTCTTTCGAGATCCCATTGATAGAATCTATAAGCATCAAAGTGATGAACAAGCTACACATGTTGATCCAATGGCTCTACTAACCCTCCTGAACACCAACCTTCTGAGTTTCATGTTGAGGCTTCTTCATCTGCTGTCATGCCTACCAATCAGATGATCATGGATGAGTTATTCTCTCTTCGAGGCTACATCTCTATTCGGATGGATGTTCTTGATGGTCAGAATCAACAAGTCCAATTCGAGCTTCAATTTCTTTCTTATAAGATCAATATCATGGATCTTGATGACGATAACACTGAGCCTGAGTCTTAGAACATTTGTTGTCTAGGAATTTTCTTTGTAATATTGTGTGATTGTGGACAAACTGTCGTTTTGTTGTTTTTATTTTTATGTTTGAATAATGTATGAACATCATTTATGTTTTCTGCTATGCTATGTTACCACTACATTTGCCATATACATATTGTATGTGTGTTGGACTCTTGACTTTTCTACTTGTTGATGAAGTCAAATGGGGGAGAAAAGTTGGGAGAGTATATTTTCTATTTAAAAATATTTCAGGCACATAACTCCAAATCAAAGGGGAAGCATACTAAAGTCAAGCCAGAATATCACAAAGTATGCTACTCTTAGAAAACTACACTGCAAGAAGATATTGGTTTGTCATCATCCTCAAGGGGGAGATTGTGAAGAAGATCCTTCTCCTTACTTGGACACAATTTTGATGAAGACACCAACATCAAATAAATAAGAAAACGAAGAATACTTTTAAAGACCATAAAGATAAAGCTACAAGGAATTAGAATCTAAGTCTTTAGGCACTTTTATCCTTATACTCTATATATACAAATAATAGTAATGCTCAAAAGTATTTTAAGAGAAAATTGAAAACTATAAGTATAAATGAAAATAAATTTCAAAATACTATGTAACAGGTTACTGGATCTAAGTAACAGGTTACGATGACTAAGTAACAGGTTACCAGAACTAAGCAACAGGTTACCAGAACTAAATAACATGTCACATGAGTGAGAAACGAGTTAACCAACAAAAAATGAACAGGGTAATCAATTACACCCATTTGAGTAACCGATTACACATTGTAGTAATCAAATATTTAATTGAAAAGAAATACTTGGGTAATCGATTACATCATGTGAGTAATTGATTACACTGTATGAGAATAAATTATTCAGTGGACAGAATGCTTGGGTAATCGATTACAACCTTTGGGTAATCGATTACACTATGTGATAATCAATTACTCAGTTGAACATAATGTTTGGGTAATCGATTACGTCAATGTTGTAATCGATTACTAAGAGCTGTTGCGCCAGTTTTCAGAATCAAACTGCACAAGCTTTTACTCCAAACGAAATGGTTTTATTCCAATCAATTCCTACCTTTTCATAAAGGTGTTATGGCAATGTTAGTAACTTTGAGTTTGAAGATTTCCATTGAACTATTCTACTTAGATAACAATATATTTTTTATTGATGTGAAGAATTAAATGCCTACTATCCTGAACTTCTTAAAGTATTTTATTGCAACTTGAACTTTAGGAAGAATCGTTCAACATCAAATGTGAAAGGAAAAGAAATTGTTTTCGACGTTAAAACCTTCAGGTCAATATATTGTAATATATCCTATCAAGGTAGCATAAAATACTTTGGTTTTGCATGTAAATAGGATAACTATCATGGAAAAGAGTTCTACTACTCTATGTGTAGATTCTCTAAATGAGAAATAGAAATGCGTAAGCAACTGGCCTTAAGTGAAGATGTAAAGAGTAGAGATATCCTTTCTGTAGGAAATCTCAATCTCGAAGATCGTTTGCTTCATTACTTTCTTTGCTATGTCATGCTTCCAAATTTTTCAAATCATTCTCAAATTAATGACATGGAACTACAATTGATGTATGTTCTCCAGCATAACCTTTCAATCAATTGGGCTATGAAAGTAATGAGACAAATATGGTCTGTACGAGAGACTCACATCCCTTTACCTTAGGCAATCTTCATTACCAAAGTACTTGAGCATTTTGGTGTATCCACTGTTGGTGAATATAAAGTCACACTTGATGCACGTGATTGTAAAATTGACGTGGATGTGATCCACAAAATGATCTTCTTTCGAGATCCCATTGATAGAACCTATAAGCATCGAAGTGATCGACAAGCTGCACCTGTGATCCAATGTCTCTACTAACCCTCTTAAATACCAACATTCTAATTTTCATGCTGAGTCTTCTTCATCTGTTGCATGCCTACCAATCAGATGATCAGGATGAGTTATTCTCTCTTCGAGGCTACATCTCTAATCGAATGGATGCTCTTGATGGTCATAATCAATAAGTCCAATTCATGCTTCAACTTCTTTCTTACAAGATCAATATCATGGATCTTGATGACGATAACACTGAGCCTGAGTCTTAGAAATTTTTTTGTCTAGGAATTCTCTTTGTAATTTTGCGTGATTGTGGACAAATTGTTGTTTTGTTGTTTTTGTTGTTATGTTTGAATAATGTATGAACATCATTTATGGTTTCTTCTATGTTATGTTACCTCTATATTT
This sequence comes from Lupinus angustifolius, assembly GCF_001865875.1. Lineage (NCBI taxonomy): Eukaryota > Viridiplantae > Streptophyta > Magnoliopsida > Fabales > Fabaceae > Lupinus > Lupinus angustifolius. The sequence continues at coordinate 9,080,406 of NC_032023.1, read as the reverse complement.
GCTATATACATATTGTATGTGTGTTGGACTCTTGACTTTTCTTCTTTTTGATGAAGTCAAAAGGGGGAGAAAAGTTGGGAGGGTATATTATCTGTTTAAAATTCTTTCAGGCACATTACTCCAAATCAATGGAGGAGTATACAAAATAGGGAGAGCATACTCAAGTCAAGTCAAAATATCACAAAGTATGCTATTCTCAACAAAACAACACTGTCAAGAAGATATTGGTTTGCCATCATAAAAAAGGGGGAGATTGTGAAGAAGATCTTGCTCCTGACCTTGACACAATTTTGATAAAGACACCGACATCACATAAATAAGAAAAGGAAGAATACTTTTAAAGACAATGAAGATAAAGCTTCAAGGTATATTTAGGCACTTCTATCCTTATACTCTATATATACAAATAGTAGTAATGCTCAAAAGTATTTAAAGAGAAAATTGAAAACTACAAGTATAAATGAAAACAAATTTCAAAATACTGTATAACAAGTTCTGGATCTAAGTAATAGGTTACAATGACTAAGTAATAGGTTAGCAGAACTAAGTAACATATTACCAGAACTAACTAACAGGTTACATGAGTGAGAAACGAGTTACCCAACAAAAAATGAACATGGTAATCGATTACACCGATTCGAGTAATCGATTACACAATGCAATAATCAAATATTTAATTGAACCGAAATACTTGGGTAATCGATTACATCCTGTGAGTAATTGATTACACTGTATGAGAATCAGTTAGTCAGTGAACAGAATGCTTGGGTAATCAATTACAACATTTGGGTAATCGATTACACAATGTGATACTTAATTACTCAGTTGAACAGAATGTTTGGATAATCGATCATGTCGATGTTGTAATTGATTACTGAGAGTTGTTGCAACAGTTTTTATATTCAAACTGCATAAGGTTTTAATCAAAACGAAATGGTTTCATTACAATCAATTCATATCTTTTCATAAAGGTGTTATGGCAAGGGAAGTAACTTTGAATTTGAAGATTTCCATTTCCATATTCTAATTAGGAAACAATATCTTTTTTATTGAAGTGAAGAATCAAATGCCTATTATCCTAAACTTCTTAGTATATTTTATTGCAACTTGAACTTTAGGTAGAATGGTTTAACATCAAATGTGACAGGAAAAGAAATTGTTTTATATGTTAAAACCTTTAGTTCCATATGTTGTAATATACCCTATCAGGTAGCATAAAAGACTTCAGTCTTGCATGTGAATGGGATAACTATCATGGAAAAGAGTTCTACTACTTTATGTGTATATTCTCTAAACGAGAAATAGAAATGTGTAAGCAACTGGCGTTAAGTGAAATTGGTAAGAGTAGAGATATCCTTGCTGCAGGAAATCTCAATATCGAAGATCGTTTGCTTCATTAATTTCGGAGATATGTCATTCTTCCAAAATTTTCAAATCATTCTCAAATTAATGACATGGAACTGCAATTGATGTATGATCTTAAGCATAACCTTTCAATTAATTGGGCTCTGACAGTAATGAGACAAATATGGTCTGTATGAGAGACTCACCACCCTTTACTTTATGCAATCTTCATTACCAAAGTACGTGAGCATTTTGGTGTATCCACTGTTGGTGAATCTAAAGTCACACTTGATGCATGCGATTGTAAAATCGATGTGGATGTGATCCACAAAATGTGCTTCTTTCGAGATCCCATTGATAGAACCTATAAGCATCAAAGTGATCGACAAGATGAACCTGCTGATCCAATGTCTCTACTAACCCTCCTGAACACCAACATTCTGAGTTTCATGTTGAGACTTCTTTATCTGCTGCCATGCCTATCAATCAGATGATCATGGATGAGTTATTCTCTCTTCGAGGCTACATCTCTAATCAGATGGATCCTCTTGATGGTCAGAATGAACAAGTCCAATTCGAGCTTCAACTTCGTTCTTATAAGATCAATATCAGGGATCTTGATGACGATTACATTGAGCCTGACTCTTAGAATATTTGTTGTCTAGGAATTGTCTTAGTAATATTGCGTGTTTATGGACAAATTGTTGTTTTGTTGTTTTTCTTGTTATGTTTAAATAATATATGAACATCATTTATTTTTTCAGCTATGCTATGTTACCTCTATATTTGCTATAAACATATTGTATGTGTGTTGGACTCTTGACTTTTCTTCTTTTGGATGTCAAAAGGGGAAGAAAAGTTGGGAGAGTATATTTTCTGTTTAAAATTCTTTTAGGCACATTACTCCAAATCAATGGAGGAGCATACAAAATAGGGGGAGCATACTCAAGTCAAGTCAGAATGTCACAAAGTATGCTACTCTCAGAAAACTACACTGTCAAAAAGATATTGGTTTGTCATCATCGAAAAGGGGGAGATTGTGAAGAAGATGTTGTTCCTGACCTTGACACGATTTTGATGAAGACACCAACATCACATAAATAAGAAAAGGAAGAATACTTTTAAAGACAATGAAGATAAAGCTTCAAGAAATCTTTAGGCACTTCTATCCCTATACTCTATATATACAAATAGTAGTAATGCTCAAAAGTATTTAAAGAGAAAATTGAAACTACAAGTATAAATGAAAATAAATTTCAAAATACTGTGTAATAGGTTACTGGATCTAAGTAACAGGTTATGATGACTAAGTAATAGGTTACCAGAACTAAGTAACAGGTTACCAGAACTAAGGAACATGTTACATGAGTGAGAAATGAGTTACCCAACAAAAAATGAGCAGGCTAATCGATTACGCCCATTTGAGTAATTGATTACACATTATAGTAATCAGATATTTAATTGAAAAAAAATACTTGGGTAATTGATTACATCCTGTGAGTCATCGATTACACTGTATGAGAATTAGTTATTTAGTTGACATAATGCTTGGGTAATCCATTACAACCTTTGGGTAATCGATTACACTATGTAATAATCAATGACTCAGTTGAACATAATGTTTGGATAATCGATTACGTCGATGTTATAATCGATTACTAGGAGCTGTTGCACCAGTTTTCAGATTCAAACTGCACAAGCTTTTATTCCAAACGAAATGGTTTCATTCCAATCAATTCCTACTAATTCATAGAGGTGCTATGGCAATGTAAGTAACTTTGAGTTCGAATATTTCCATTTCCCTATTCTACTTAGGCAACAATATCTTTTTGATTTCTGTCAAGAATGAAATGCCTATTATCCTGAACTTATTAAAGTATTTTTCTGCAACTTAAACTTTAGGAAGGATCGTTTAACATCAAATGTGAAAGGAAAAGAAATTATTTTACATGTTAAAACCTATAGTTGAATATATTGTATTATACCCTATCAAGTTAGCATACAAAATATTTCTACTACTCTATGTGTAGATTCTTTAAATGAGAAATAGAAATGCGTAAGCAACTAGCGTTAAGTGAAACTGTAAAGAGGAGAGATATCCTTGCTGTAGGAAATCTCAATCTCGAAGATCGTTTGCTTCATTACTTTCTTAGCTATGTCATTCTTCCAAAAATTTCAAATCATTCTCAAATTAATGACATGGAACTACAATTGATGTATGCTCTTAAGCATGACATTTCAATCAATTGGGATCTGACGACAATGAGAAAAATATGGTCTGTACGAGAGATTCACAACCCTTTACCTTTTGCAATCTTCATTACCAAAGTACTTGAGCATTTTGGTGTATCCACTGCTGGTGAATCTAAAGTCACACTTGATGCACGTGATTGTAAAATCAATGTGGACGTGATCCACAAAATCGGCTTCTTTCAAGATCCCATTGATAGAATCTATAAGTATCAAAGTGATCGACAATCTGCTGATCCAATGTCTCTACTAACCCTCCTGAACACCAACCTTCGGAGTTTGATGCCGAGTTTTCTTCATCTACTGCTATGCCTACCAATCAGATGATCATGGATAAGTTATTCTCTCTTCGAGGTTACATCTCTAATAGGATGGATGCTCTTGATGGTCAGAATCAACAAGTCCAATTCGAGCTTCAACTTATTTCTTATAAGATCAATATCATGGATCTTGATGAAGATAACATTGAGCCCGAGTCTTAGAATATTTGTTGTCTAGGAATTCTCTTTGTAATATTGCGTGATTGTGGACAAATTGTTGTTTTTATTTTTATGTTTGAATAAGGTATGAACATCATTTATGTTTTCTGCTATGCTATGTTACCACTATATTTGCTATATACATATTTTATGTGTGTTGGACTCTTGACTTTTCTTCTTTTTAATGAAGTCAAAAGGGGGAGAAAAGTTGGGAGAATATATTTTCTGTTTAAAATTCTTTCAAGCACATTACTCCAAATCAAAGCGGGATCATACAAAATAGGGGGAGCATAGTCAAGTCAAGTTAGAATATCACAAAGTATGCTACTCTTAGAAAACTACAGTGTCAAGAAGATATTGGTTTGTCATCATCAAAAAGGGGGAGATTGTGAAGAAGATCTTGCTCTTCACCTTGGCACAATTTTGATGAAGACACCAACATCACATAAAGAAGAAAATGAAGAATACGTTTAAAGACAATGAAGATAAAGCTTCAAGGAATTAGAATTAGTCTTTAGGCACTTCTATCCTTATACTCTATATATACAAATAGTAATCCTGTTCAAAAGTATTTTAAGAGAAAATTGAAAACTACAAGTATAAATGAAAACCAATTTCAAAATACTGTATAATAGGTTACTGGATCTAAGTAACATGTTATTATGACTAAGTAACAGGTTACTAGAACTAAGTAACATGTTACATGAGTGAGAAACGAGTTACCCAACAAATGCCTATTATCCTGAACTTATTAAAGTATTTTATTGCAACTTGAACTTTAGGAAGAATTGTTTAACATCAAATGTGAAAGGAAAAGAAATTGTTTTAGATGTTAAAACCTTGAGTTTAATATTAGTAATATACCCGATCAAGGTAGCATAAAAGACTTCGGCCTTGCATGTGAATGGGATAACTATCATAGAAAAGAGTTCTACTATATTTGTAGTTTAGTAAAATGAGAAATAGAAATGTGTAAGCAACTGGCGTTAAGTGAAACTGTAAAGAGTAGAGATATCCTTGCTGTAGGAAATCTCAATCTCGAAGATCATTTTCATCATTACTTTCAGAGCTTTGTCATTCTTCCAAAATTTTCAAATCATTCTCAAATTAATGACAGGGAACTCCAATTGATGTATGTTCTTAAGCATAACATTTCAATCAATTGGGCTATGATAGTAATGAGACAAATATGGTATGTGCGAGAGAGTCATAACCCTTTACCTTATGCAATCTTCATTACCAAAGTACTTGAGCACTTTGGTGTATCCACTACTGGTGAATCTGAAGTCACAGATGATGCACGCATTGTAAAATTGATGTGGATGTGATCCACAAAATGGGCTTCTTTCGAGATCGCATTGATATAATCTATAAGCATCAAAATGATCAATAAGCTACACCTGTTGATTGATAAGTGCCAAATAAACCTATATTTCATACACTTTTATGGCACTTATCTTAAGCATAATTGAGAAAAACCAACGTAAAACAATACTTTTTGGATAAAATAGCACAATCTTGTATATTTGTGTTTTTATTTCTTTTTTGATGTGTTTTATAAGATTTATAAAAAAGAGAGTATAAAGACTCATGGTCCAAGAAGAAAAAGAAGTCAAACTCAAGGTGCTCAAGGAGGCAGCTGAGCGTGGACCAAGCCACGCTGAGCGGACCTGGACACCAACCTGGCAAAGACCAAGCCGCAAGCAAGCAGCTGAGTGGATTTGCTTGACCGCTCAGCCTAGCACCAGACTAAGCCTGACACGGTCAAAACTCAAGCTTGGCACGTTCAGACACAAGCCTAGCAAATGCCCAAGATGCTCAAGCAGCAGCTCAGCGGTGACACATGTGTGCTTAGCGGTGAGCAAGACTCCTGCCCAGGCCAACAAGCACCAAGTCACGTCTCAGTCAGCATGGTCAAAGCTGCTCAACAAGCAGCTTAACGGTGCGAGAAGTGTGCTTATCAGTGTGCACTCAGACTTGACTTAGCCATCAAGAAAACCATGAAGTCACCAAATGACATCACTTCAAGTAGCCCACCATAGGCTTTTCAGAGTATTTCACCATAGCTGGTCCCATAGCTCACAACTAGCTTTGGTGAGTCAAGCTTAAGGAGTTGACAAAGCTGCTTGACCAAGTGACCAAACCCATGCTGAAGGGTTTGGTCAGCTGCTGAGCGGTGCAAACAAGCAGCTCAGCGGCTCCAGGGAATATTCTATAAATAAAAGGCATTTCATTCGAACAAAGAAGAGATCATCATCCATATAGATCTTCTTCCCAAATCTTCTTCCCTGAAACACAATTCTCTCTTATGGTTTTTAGTTCATAGAAGTTCTTTTTAAGTAAGTTTTATAGTTTTAGTTTATAATTCAAGAGGAGAAAGGAGAAGGCAAATTAGATGCAAAAATCAATTTTGTAATCTCATTTGGAACTCAAAGCATCCAATCCTTGGATAGATGACTCATGCTCCTAACAATTTCATTTTAATGTTGGTTATGTATTTCTACTTCTTCTTTTATTCTAAATTTGAATTTTAATCATTCATGTTGGTGCTTTTGTTAATTTTATGTTTGAGAAGTACTTAATGCTCCTTTTAGATTGTTCACCTAAAAACTGATTTCAAGTCATAAAAATTACTTGTCTCAAACACTTAACAAATAAACTAAGAAGTAGTTGTACTACTTAGTTTATTTGCCAAGTTAAGCATGCTTATCTTAAGATCTTATATTCATTACTACTTCAATATTAGAGTAGCCAAGATT
>NC_032023.1:9064086-9073474 GCF_001865875.1 Lupinus angustifolius | reverse complement strand
CTTTTATTTATTGTTATTTACATTCCGCAATTTATTTATTCTTTAATACCAATCTTCTTAAGGAAGAAGTTTGGTTTGTTAATAAAAGGAACCCGAAAGGGAGTAAATAAATAAAGGTCACTTAACTTTATTATTATTTTGTTCTTAATTTATTTATTTGCTTCTAACAACTAACTATTCATCACTTTTATACATTAGAATACCATTAAACCGGTGTTGGAATTTATTCCAAAAAACCGAGATGGTATTCAAAGGTACTTAATAATTATGTAATAGGGGATTGCTTCGATACCATTGTACCAGCGTTAGAATTTATTCTAACAAATCCGAGATGGGGTAAAGAAGGAATAACTTATTCACATGATTATTAGAAGTAAGTTGTAATTGGAATATTCTTGAAACCATTATACCGGCATTGGAATTTATTTCAAGGAAGCCGAGATGGCGAACAAAGAATAAAACCGATTTCACTTACTTAATCAAATAAAAAGAAAACAAACCGGCGAAAAGAGAGGAATTCCGCTTTCAACAAATTAGTGCCACTGCCGGGGACAATTTGTAGAGAGGGAAAAAAAACCTCACAAAAATATCTTTCAACATTGATCCAACGTCTCTACTAATCTTCCTGAACACCAACCTTCTGAGTTTCATGCCGATTCTTCTTTATCTGCTGCCATGCCTACCAATCAGATGATCATGGATGAGTTATTCTCTCTTCGAGACTACATCCCTAATCAGATGGATGCTCTTGATGGTTAGAATCAACAAGTCCAATTCGAGCTTCAAATTCTTGCTTATAAGATCAATATCATGGATCTTGATGACGATAACATTGAGCCTGAGTCTTAGAAAATTTGTTGTATAGGAATTATATTTGTAATATTGTGTGATTTTGGATAAATTGTTGTTTTGTTGTTATTCTTGTTATGTTTGAATAATATATGAACATCATTTATGTTTTCTGTTATGCTATGTTACCTCTATTTTTTCTATATACAAATTGTATGTGTGTTGGACTCTTGACTTTTCTTCTTTTTGATGAAGTCAAAAGCGGGGAGAAAAGTTGGGAGAGTATATTTTTCTGTTTAAAATTCTTTCAGGCACATAACTCCAAATCAAAGGGGGAGCATACAAAATAAGTGGAGCATACTCAAGTCAAGGCAGAGTATGACAAAGTATGCTACTATCAGAAAACTATAGTGCCAAGAAGATATTGGTTTGTCATCATAAAAAAGGGGGAGACTGTGAAGAAGATCTTGCTCCTGACCTTGATACGATTTTGATGAAGACACCAACATCACATAAAGAAGAAAAGGGAGAATACTTTTAAAGACAATGAAGATAAAGCTTCAAGGAATTAGATCTAAGTCTTTAGGCACTTCTATCCTTATACTCTATATATACAAATAGTAGTAATGATGAAAAGTATTTTAAGAAAAAATTGAAAACTACAAGTGTAAATGGAAACAAAGTTCAAAATACTGTGTAAGAGGTTACTGGATCTAAGTAACAAGTTACTATGACTAAGTAACAGGTTACCATAACTAAGTAACATGTTACATGAGTGTGAAACGAGTTACCCAAAAAAACCTGAACAGGGTAATCGATTAGACCCATTTGAGTAATCGATTACACATTGCAGTAATCAAGTATTCAGTTGAAAAGAATACTTGGGTAATCGATTACATCTTGTGAGTAATCGACTACACTATACGACAATCAGTTATTCAGTAGACAGAATGCTTGGGTAATCTATTACAAACTTTGGGTAATCGAGTACACTATATGATAATCAATTACTCAGTTGAACAAAATGTTTGGGTAATCGATTATGTCAATGCTATAATCGATTACTGGGAGGTGTTGCACAAGTTTTCATATTTAAACTGCACAAGCTTTCACCTCAAACGAAATGGTTTCATTTCCAATCAATTCCTACCTTTTCATATAGGTGTTATGTCTGATTGGAAAGCCTATTTAAAGGCATCAAAATTCAGAATTCATAACAACAACTCATATACACAATCTAAACTTTTCTGAAATATCAAGATACAGTTTAATCGATTAATGTAGTATATGATGGATTAATCAAACTATGCATAATCGATTAATAGTGATCATAATCAATTAATAGCAGCAAGCTTTCTAGTTCACGCATTAATTGGAAAAGCGAGACTAGAGATCCGCTACACCTATTCACCCTCCTCTAGGTGTGATTTACCTTACTGTTACCCAACAAGTGGTATTAGAGCAAGTATGCAAGTGCTAGCATGACCGCTTTATTCATTGATCCTAGGGATCATCACTAGGGATTCCACTAACCCTTTCAACGGGGATGGCGTATCCATCAACCGTCCTCCGATATTCAGTAGCGATGGGTATGCCTACTGGAAAGTGTGTATGAAAATATTTATTGAGGCAATTGACACAAACATTTGGGAATCCATTGTTAATGTTACTTTTAATCCATTACACTTGGTGGATAGTGAGCCTAAAGAAAAACCTAAAGGCTTATGGACTGATGAAGAGAAACGAAAAGTCCAGCACAACCTTAAGGCTAAGAACATCATGACTTTTGCTTTATCATATGACGAGTTCTTTTGGGTCTAATAGTGCCTTAGTGCCAAAGATATGTGAGACACTTTGCAAGTAACCCACGAAGGCACGAGCGAAGTTAAGAGTGCGAGACTAAATGCATTAACACACGAATATGAGCTATTTTGAATGTTTCAAAATGAATAGATAAGTGATATGCAGAAAAGATTCACTCGTATAGTTAATCATTTGGTTGCTTTAGATAAGCGTTTTTCTAAGGGTGAACTAACTAACAAAGTATTTCATTGTCTTGACAGGAATTAGCAGCCCAAGGCCACGACAATTAGGGAATCGAAAGATCTTAATTCAATGCCTCTAGAAACTCTCTTTGGAAAACTCCACGAGTATGAAATGGAGTTGGGACGCTTAACCATGCATGAAGAAACAACCAGAAAGAAAAAGGGAATCTCTTTCAAAGCTACAACGTAACAAGAACAAGAAGATAAAGATGACGAAGATTCTAATTCTAATCTGGATGATGAAACCTTGTCACTCCTACTTCAGAAATTTGGTAAATTTATCAAAAAGAAAGGAAGTTTTAAACGATTTTAAAAGAAAGAGGCGAGAGACTCAACTAGAAAGGGAAAGGTTGCCAAAGACCGCCTAACTTGCCATGAGTGTGGCAAACTGGGACACATCGCTCTCAATGCCCGCGGTACCACAAGAAAGTGGAGAACGACAAGAGCAATCCCCAAGAATTCAAGTCCAAGAAAACATATATAGTTTGGGACGTTTTGGAGGACGAAACAACATCTAGCACATCCGAAGAGGAGGAGACCTCCATGTTATGCTTAATGGAAAGTACTCAAGAAGTAGGCATGTCAAGTGATTAGGATGACATAAATGAGGTACAATATTATGAGACTTCTTCATGTTTTGAAGAGTCTCCTACATGTGATGAACTTTATAGTGCTTTTGTTGAGTTACATGAGGAGTTAAAGAAACTAGCTAAAATCAATGTAGATAGGAAAAGAGTCATCATGTTGCATGAAAAGAAAATTGTTAAAATGTAAGAAGAATTAAATGAACTTAAACTAGAAAATGAGACTCTATACGTTATTTACTTTTGTACATCATGTATTTGCTCTATTAAGTTAATTGAGACTCCTATATGTGAACAATGTGATATTTTAAATGCTGAAAACTCTGAATTGAAAGAAAAATTAACTAAGTTCACCTATAGTAGTCAAAACCTAAACAACTTACTTGTTGTATCTAGAAATGTAGGTAACCATGAAGTTCTAGGCTACAAACATAAGAATGAAAGAAAACCATATATAAAACAAGTTGCTCACCTGCATAATAGGTTTAAACATAACATGCCTACTTGCTTTTACTGTAATACATATGGTCATGTATTAATATGGGTGCAAAAGGGACAAGACTCCTTGCTTACTAAGAAGAAGAAACCCAATATAACTTGGGTACCTAAACAAGCCAAGTAAATTGTTTTGCAGGTATGCCTCTGGACACAAGGACAACAATGGTAATTAGATAGTGGATGTTCGAGGCATATGAGGAATGATCGATCAATGTTTCTTGATCTATCACTCAAGGATAAATTTAATAAGATGAACAGTATGATATTCGCTCACCAAATGAAAGTTTGAGATGGATAAATGTAAAAAAGCGACAATACATATGGCATCATCCTACTAACTCGATAAGGATGAAAGAGGTAAATCTATAGAGGTAACAAAGTATCGAAGCATAATGGGTTCATTGCTTTATCTAACTGCTAGTGGTCCCAATATTATGTTTAGTGTATGTATGTGTGCGAGATATCAGGCATCTTCTAAGGAATCTCACTTTAGTGCTGTAAAACGTATTATGAAGTAACTTAAAGGAACATTATCTATGAGTTTATGGTATCCTAAGGATGCCTCATTATCCTAGATAAGGTATTCTGACTCCGACTTCGTGGGATGTAAGTTAGACCGGAAAAGTAGTAGTGGAACTTGCCACATTTTGGGAAGCTCCTTAGTATATTGGCATAGTAAGAAGCAAGCATGCATTTCTATGTCTACCGCCAAAACGGAATACGTTGCAGCTAGTATATGTTGCGCTCAGATATTATGGATGAAGCAGCATCTATTAGACTTCAGTTTAAAGCTTGTAAAAATACCGATAAAGTGTGATAACACTTTGCCGTCAACCTATTAAAGAACCCCATTCCGCATTCTTGAACTAAGCATATTGAAATAAACACCACTTCTTAAGAGATCATGTACAAAAGGTGGTTGTATTCTTGAATTTGTTGAAACCTCAAAGCAATTAGCCGATATTTTCACCAAGCTCCTTCCAATGGATACATTCTTTGTATTATGCAAAGAACTTGGTATTCTTGATTAAACATATCTCAACTAATTTGCTTTAGGGTGTTGTGTGCCTTATCTTGATCTTTAATATATGCTTATGTGCGATATGTGTTATGAATGTATGATTCTTATGATTAACTGAATTCATGATTGTTTTATACTTCTTTACTGTGTTATATACCTTTTAGGTTAATGTCTTAGATATAATATCTTAGCATACCCAAGAACTCTCACAAATGCACTAAAATTTGTCTTTGTTGTGTTCTTAATCGACTGTTCTATGTTTAAATCGATTAATTTGAGTTCCAGTAGCCAGAAAATAAATTTCTATCTTGTTTTAATCGATTAACAGGTTGCTAAATCGATTGTCTAGGCTCAAATTTCTAAAGATTAAATTTTTTTTTAGTGTTTAATCGATTAAACACTGACCTTAGCCGATTAACTACATTAATATATCCGATTCCAGTGTCGTTCTAGATCATTTCATATTAGAACCCTAAAACCTCTTTGTTTCCCCCCTTTTGGATATCTCCTCAAATTGAGAATCTCAACCTCAACAATAGCAAATCTGAATCCCACTATATAATTTCCAACTTTGTAAAGCCTTCAATTTCACCAAAATCCAAAACCCTAACCTTTTCCCCATTTAGAAACCCTAATCCCAAATTTGTAAAATCGATTATTCAATCGATTAATCACTTTATTGTTTGAAAATCATGAGTGAACCGCGTCCAAGAAGGATGAAGACCACTGCTAAGCGTCCAGGAGGTGTGGACATAGGTTCCTCTTCAGCTCAAGGTGGAAGAAAGAACCATGTTGACCCATATTACTCTCCAATCATTCAAGAAGCTAGACGAGCCAAATCTCAAGAAATGAAACAAACCTACATTAGATATGCAGATATTGTTTGGCTAGTGGAATAAGAATTCGAGTTCCCGCATGGATTAGAAGCCCAAGGTGAAAATCAATTTTTGGAATTGAAAGGTAAAATCTATCCATCACTCATAACGGAATTCTATAGAAATTTTCGGTATAAGGATGAGGTATATGCTTCAATGGTTATGGGACAAATGATTAATTTGGACGAGGAACTGTTTTTGGATGTTGGAGGATTATCCAGCAATAGATCTATGTTAGAAGATTGTAACAATGAGTTATGGGACTCATTCGACACTATAGAGATGTATAAATCAAGTTTAAGAGGGCCTCATTTATATGTACAAGGTGAATTCACCAAGGTTGAGTCATTGGCTGGTGAAAATCGTCTATTGCACTACTTGATTGCGTACATTTTGGCTCATGCTCAACTAACCATCAATGATCTCAAGCTGATGTTTGTTATTAGGGAAGGAATTGCGGTAAATTGGCCTGCTAAAATTTTAAAGGTTATGAATGGTATATCTTCATCTTCATCTAGGTTGCTTGCTTATGGGATTTTCATCTCTCATGTTATCGAATATCTGGAAATCGATATGTCAGATGTGGATGTCATGGTTACAAATTTCCGAGAGAACCTAGTAGGTGATAATCTCATTCACAAAATGGGAACTTACAAGTTTGGAAATATATCAATGTATCAAGAGGATCACAATGACAATGTGAACGAAGACTCAACTGATGGAGACATTGCTGCAAATCCTAATGAGTAAAACCCTGACAAACCACAATCTGAGGTTACTGCTATGCCTTAGGAACCATTGTTTGGGCAAGCACACTTGGATTCCATGGAACAATGCCTAAATGCGCGTATTGATGGTCATTTTCTGTCTTTGAGAGACTCTATGTCGGCTGAGTTCCAGCAGCAACAGGAGAAGTTATCCATGGATCTTGATCGCATTCTCTTCATTGTGCATGCCACACATGGATATTCATTACCACCACCACTACCTCAAGATTAGCCTAGATAGAGTTGTCTAGAGTCTAGGGCGCGTGTGTCTTTTGAGAATGTATTTTGTTGGTGTGGTTATAATATTTTTGAACCTATCTTGTACTTCATGCACTCTTCGTTAATTTCTCGAAATTTTGTTGTTTAATTTGGTTCTGTAAGAACTATTGCTTGATCTTTGATTATATCTAACTTGTGTACTTTCTATTTAAATGGTTAATATATGCTCTATTTTCTTTACACTTTATATCATTAATCATTCTATGCTCACTTGTATAATTACACAAACATGGATATATCTTGCAATTTGATTTTGCCATAATCTGTTTTTATTCTATTTAATTGATTAACTCCATACTAGGGGGGAGCAAGATCCGACCCTATCCTGAAACCCGACCTTACCCATTTGCTTCGGGCCGAGTTAGACCCGATTCAATGTGTTAAAGAGGGATTAACCCGTACAAAATTGAAATGGGACAACACCGGGTTGGGACGGGTCTGGCTCTGTCTTGGGGTCACCCGGTCCATCCACCACTATATATAATTGAAAAACAAACACCCTTTACCCAATTACAAAATACCCTTTAGCTTTTATACACTTACTTTACTATTTTATTTATTATACAAGTACAACTTGTATAGTAGTTAAAGAAAATAACGTCACGTGTGACAATATTGAAACAACTTCATCTCCCTTTATTCTTCTTCATCATCATTATTTCAATGTTAAGTTAGGGTTATTTTCTCATATCCCCAATGAAGAAACGGAGAATATGTGAAATTAAGTTAGCAACAAGCCAAAAACCACTAAGATTTGTCATTCCTTCCTCTTTTTCACTTTCACGTGTTGTTAGGGATTACTTCAGCATCTTCACAGACTCACTATTCTTACCTCATATCATCCAAGTATTTCGCATTTCTTTAATTTCTTACTCCAAATCTTGAAATGACATGCTCTTTGTATATTTTTTCATATTATTTCAACCTATGCACATTGAAATTCAACTTCATCCATCTTATGGTTCATTAATTACTATTAACATTATTTGCCTACCACTGTTTCTTTTTTATCAATCAATGTTCTTCACAACTGATGCTTGTTTTTTTTAGCTAAAATAAATGGCAAACAAAAAGGTTAACACAATCCCTCCCACAAAAGTAGACACAAGTCAAAACCCTCCTACAGAACCACCAATAATAACTCAGGAAAATGAGGTTGGTATAAATAAAGATGAAGGAAAAGAGAAATATATTGTTTGGGATTACTTCACTAAGCTTCATTTTATAGAGACTAAGGGCCAACACAAGGCTAAGTGTAACCATTCTCGTAGCACATACTTTTATAAACCAAATAAGCATTGAACAAATTCTATGCGCAAACATTTGAAACGAAAACATCAATGGATATTTTCTAAAGTGGGTAAGAAAGGAACACTTGATAGTTTTATGCCAAACGTTATAGAGGATGGTGTTTTAGATGGAACCAATTCTATGGGCTATAACTTAGATGATTGTCGGAGGGCTATGATTGAATTTGTTATATGAGATGAAATGCCATTTTAGGTTGTAGTAGGGCGTGGGTTTCGTCGAATGATGAACCTACTAGAACCTAGAGTCATTGTACCATCTAGGTTCGCAGTTGCAAGGGATTGCTATCAACTATTTTGGAATGCAAATAAAAAACTAAAGGCTTGGTTTACGAAGTCATGCAGTCGTGTTTGTATGACAACAAATTGTTGGACTTCAAACCAAAATTTAGGCTACATGTGTTTCACAACATATTTCATTGATGAAGATTGGAGGCTACAAAAAAGAATCTTGAACTTTTGCCTGGTCGAAAACCACAAAGGTGAAACCATTGGTAGAGAAATTGAGAGATGTTTAAGAGAATGGGGAATTGAAAGAATGTTTGAAAGTGTAAAGTGTCAAGGATAGCACTAGCATGTCTTTGCCTATGTTTTGATGAAGACAATGGTTTAACAAAGCTTGAAGATGGCTCAACAATCAATAGGCCTTATGCTCATTTGGTCATGTCTGGACTAGGATATAAATTGAGTCTATAATCTAAGTAGTCTGGGATGTGTGCCGTAGTAATTGAGTATAGGTTAGGTAAACCTAGATGCTAGTCTCTTAAGCTATCTTAATTGAACTATCATATTCATGAGATACATCATCTATTTAATTATATGTTCATGCATCTATCATACATATTATATGTGCATATTAGGCATAATATAATAATATAATTGGTAAAGCATGTATGTTTATTATGCATAACATATGAGAAGTTTGCCATTTGAAACATATACATGAATGTTCCAGTTAATCGATTAACATGGTAACTTAATCGATTAACTTAACTGATTTTCTGTGTCATTTTGTTAGCCCGTTAATTGATTAAATGAAAGTCTTAATCGATTAACTAGTCCGTTATGTGTTGTAACTAAAATCTATTTTGCTGTTGTAACTGCTTAACTGTTTAACTGTTTTTGCAACAGATGAAACCACTTATTCTCCATGCTATAAATACGAGGCTTCACTCAGAAACCCATAGCATTGCATTCTATTGTATAGGGTTGTTTAGAGAGCA
>NC_032023.1:9047530-9063986 GCF_001865875.1 Lupinus angustifolius | reverse complement strand
TGCATAGTTTTATATCCATTCTTATATTGCTCACATGATCATGCATTAGATTTTAATAGAAAGAAATCATTTGTATACTGATATTGATTAACTCACTCTTATATTGATGGCTTAAGTGATTAGAATAAGGGTTAATCTTTGAGTCTTTATCTTGTAATATTTTAAGCATTTTTGTGCTTAGTATACCTTGTTGTTTAACGTGTTTTTGTGTAGTCTGGATTTGTCTCTTGGTGTGAGATCACCATAGAGATTGAAGTTCTTCACCAAGGCAGGGAGGTCTTGATTTGAGGATAAGATTCTTGGCTGGGGCTAGTTCGCGAGAAAGGTTTTCTCAAGAGGTGAAAGGGTAGAGTGAAACCAGGTTTTAGAGATCCTAGATTTCAAGAAGGGAGCGTCCTATGTGCTTGTAATTGAATTGGTATTTGTATCCTTAATTCAATATTGCGAAGAAAGAAAATCTCCCTGATCCAGAAGGGGAGGCCTCGATGTAGTTTGCAGTGGACCGCAAACAAACCACAATAAAAATCATTTTTGCACTATTCTTTCTCTCTTTATCTTTCTTGCCATGATTAATTGAATCTATAATTAAAAATTTGGATATTTGTTTACTGCCATATACTTAATATTTGTGCATAAAAATATCTGAAATATATCTGTTCAATTATGATTTAATCACTATGCAATTTGCCTGTTTAGTCATTATGTTCTGTACAATAGTTAATCGATTAAACCCTGATGTTAATCGATTAACTGGACCGTTTTTCCAGCAGTTGGCTTTTTGACAAGAAGCGGAAATTGTTAACCGCTACACCTATTCAACCCCCCCTTTTCTAGGTGTTCCTAGACCACTGATACCTAACAGTGTTCACAATTATAGTTGATAATGCAAGCTCCAATGATGGGGCAATTTCATACATTCGAAGGAAACTAGATGCAAGGGGTGGGCTAGTGTATGGTGGCAAATATTTGCATATGAGAGGTTGTGCTCATATTTTGAATTTAATTGTCAATGATGGGTTAAAGGAACAACAACCTTCTATTGATAGCTTTTGGAATGCCATGAGATATGTTAGGTCTTCTCCTTATGACTTACAAGCTTTAAAGAATGCATTGATGCTGAATTGATTGAGTCTGAGAAGTTTGAGAAGGCATTTGATAGACTTTATGATCAAGAATCGGATTTTCAAAAATGGTTTGGCGATGATGACAAAGGGAAGAGGAAATGTGGTCCACCTATAGAGAACAATTGGAATCATGTTAGGATATTCATTTAGTTTTTGGAAATATTTTATAGAATGACTTTGCATTTTTCTAGTTCTCTGCATGTGACTTCAAATTAATGCTATAGTGAAATTGCATCAATACGAGCTACTTTGACATCATGGAGTTATAATCAATCTGAACTTTTTGGTTCAATGGCTCTTTCTATGATAGCAAAGTATGATAAATATTGAGGAAATGTCGAAGAGATTAACCCATTGTTGTGTGTTGGTAATATCTTGGATCCTCGGTTCAAAGTTGAGTATGTCACTTGGATTATAGAGGATACTTGCACTAAAGATTTGGTAGCCAATATGCTTAATTTGGTCAAAGACACCTTGGAGGACTTGTAAAAAATTTATGCTAAAGGAATTTCTGAAAAATATGGAAATGGTAGATGGTGGAGATTCTGCTAATAACACACTGACTGCAACATTGGAGAAGAATCTTAAGGGGTCAACAGTCCAAGATGTGGTGCAAAATAGGGAGAAATCTTGGAAAAAGCAAAAAGGAGCCAAAACTAATTATGAAAAAATTGATCTTGAGAGATACTTGGCAGAAGATATTATGGAGGATGAAGACAACTTTTACATCTTGGCTTTGTGGAAGACAAATACTTCAAAATATATGATACTTTTTGTTATGGCTCGTGATGTATTTGCCATTCCGGTTTCTAATGTTGCATTTGAGTCATGTTTTAGCACAAGTAGATGTGTGCTTGATATCTTTTGCAACTCTTTATCTCCTAAAATGGTTGCAGATCTCATTTGCACTCAAAATTGGATAAACATTGTTGTCGTCAAGTTTTATGATAAAGATTTTTATCAATTTGTGATAGAATCCCTTTTGGGAGGATTTTGGATTTTGATTGTTGATCGTTCTTGGATGTAAGTCTTTGAGAAGAATTTGATGTTTATACTTTGAAACTTGTTTTTGGGGATATTGTTTTGTGATTTGGCTGTGGGCTAAGGGTGTTGGTGTTAGTATATTTGGTGTTTTGGATGTTATATTTGGACGAGAGTTATGGTTTATGGAATGGATTTGTAGATGAGGAATTGGGTTAGATGATTGTAGGGATTTTTGGCCGTGGGGTATGAGATCGTATGTGAGGATAAAAGAACTTAGAAAAGGTAGAAGGGTGATGGCACCACAAGCTTGATTGCTTGATAAGCCTAATGAATTTCGCCACAAGGAATAAGAACCTTGATAAGAAATGACCTTGGTTCAACCAAGAAACTAGGAGAATTCTCAACTAGCAAGAAAAGATTATCCAGGGTAAAATCTAAAGTATTTTATTCAATAGCCAAAACAAGTACAAATAGCATAGGGAATTCAGCCAAGCCTCAATTCCCACGTGAAAGAGAGTGTAAATTACATTGATTGAGTTTCCTTATTCAATTGCACATGTGCTTTTTGTGTTTAAGGCAAGAATTTGAATGTTGAATGAATCCTCCTTGATGATCACGTCCCCATTCATGTTTGTAGGCTGAATACATTCCTTTGGTGCAATTAAGGAAAGAATCCATTGCCTTGAATGATTTCCAAACGTGTTGCTCTCATTAAGGAAAGGAAATTATGTTGGTGTATCCTCATGATTTGCATGCCCAACACATGCCAAATTCAAATAAGGAAGGTGTTTATTCTTCCAATCTGAAATTGATCCATAAGGCAATGTTTTTAAATTTTCCTTTCCTTGAATCTTCACGCTAATCCCATTAAGGAAAGGATGTGTCATGATATTTTATTGATTGGGAACAAATTTTGAATTTGATTGCCTTGGTCTAATTCCCACATGTGTTGAATCTCAATTTGGTAAGTTTTGAAGCTTGCTAATATCTTCATAATTTGGAGCCGATTTGAAACTTGATTTGGTCCGAGTATGGAAAGAAATTACTCCCCCATAATTTGTACTTCACGCCCCTTCATGTAAGGAAATAATCTCCATGAGTTGATGCATTTGAATTCTGATTTGGCCCGAGTATGAAAAGGAAATCAATCCTTCACACCTTGTAGTTCACGCCCCTTCCAAGAAAGGCAAGGTATTCATGTCTCATGCTTTGTACCTGGATTACACAAGCCTTAAATGCCACTTTATTACAACTACTACTTCGGCTGCTTAAAGCCTAATAGGAAAGTATTAATTGTTCTTTGAAATAAGGAAATAAAATAACTCCTAGACTAGATGTGGAGATGATGATCTCCACTTTATTAAATATATCTCCCACATGCCTCATGTAGTCC
This sequence comes from Lupinus angustifolius, assembly GCF_001865875.1. NCBI lineage: Eukaryota > Viridiplantae > Streptophyta > Magnoliopsida > Fabales > Fabaceae > Lupinus > Lupinus angustifolius. The sequence goes on along the minus strand of NC_032023.1, from coordinate 9,060,485 downwards.
CTCCTTTGCCGTGGCCAACTTGTGTGACTTCTATGAAAATGATGCAATGTACGAGCTTGACTTCCTTGTTGGGCTTTGTTGATTCAGCCACTTCTTCCACTAGTTGGTTGAGAGCTTTGTGTGCCTTCTTGGTTCTGAATCGGGTCATGGGTCCTCCTAGCCTACTTAGTTCTTCCTCATTGATGGGCCTTGGTAGGTTCATATCAATTTGATAGCACCGAGAAGATTATTTGTGGTTAGTTTACTACTTCTTTTTACTATTGTTTAATTATTTTAAATAGATGGGTTATTTCATGTAAATTAGCTTTGTATTTTGTAGATGTTTATGCTAATATTCCTGAGTCACATGGAGTAATTGAAGAACCAACAACCATGAACTTTGTGTCATAGGGAGGCTTGACATCAACTTCTCTTTGTTTTGTAAATGGGAAATTATCTTTTGTTTCTGGTGAGGGATAAACACAATTTTTTGTGTGTATGAATACTACCTATATGACATTATTTTGGAATGTATAGTGGGCTAGAAGGCTTAGAAAAATAGTGCATTTTGTTGGTCTATAGACGCCTCACTTGACTTAGAATACATTATGAAGATTGATGTTTGTAATTTCCATGTGATCTATGTATAATGATTTCCACTACATGTTTGTGATCTATTTATCCTCATTTACACTATAGCTTATCTATTTATGAATGATTTACACTACTTGTTTGCCATGGCTCATGATCTACTAGGATTAACTACAATATATGAAGTTGGATTCAAATAAAATATGGTCAACTTCAATATCTGCCGTAAAAACATGGGCATGTATAGAACAATTGATTACTTAATTACGAATGTAGTGATATGGATGTAAATGGATGTGAATATCTTTTGTGTTCAACAAGAATTTTAGTATCTTTTCTTTTTCTGATATGAACATAGTGATCACTTGATTATAAAAATTGACTATGATTGTGTGGCATGAGAGGATTATCTTTTGTTCTATAAATGGATATGTATACATCTATTAATAAATATATATGTTGTACCAATTTTGTAGCTTTCTAATTTTCATGTTGGGTGCTCATATTTGTGCAGACTGGTTTAATTGGTATTGTTAGTGCCTTGAAGTTTTATAAAATCTTATGCTTCTGTAAGAAAAGAAATTGATTTGCCAAATTCAGCAAAATGCTTTCCAATGCTTTGGCAAGGTATATTTTATAATATTTGGCTTATTTCCAAGTGCTTTATTTTGGTTGATATGACAATACAAATATAACTTTCTTTTAGGTGGTATGACTAGAAATATTTACATACTTAGTTACAATGTATTTTTGTAGAAGATGTAGATCTTTTGGTGTTGAATCTTTCTAGCATCAATTTTTGGAGAAGATGCTCCAAGTGCAACTTTTTGTAAAAAAGATTAAAGGCTGTGCTCTCTCCGCTTGTAGCATTGTTGTAAAGGATATGGTTTTGAGTTGGTAGCCTCAATTGTGGTGTTGGCTAAATTTATTTCCTTTCTACTCTGTTGTTGTTTGGTTGTCTTTATTTGGCATGTGGTCTTTGCTAATAAGCTTTCTCTACTTGAGCTTTTTGCTTTGTTCTTTTACCCTTAGTTTCTTCTGTTTTGTTCCTTTTATCAAGTGAAATTGGGTCTTTAGCACCCAAGTCTTATTAATAAAAGGTGTTTCCTTGCATATGCAGTCTTTGCTTGTGTTTGAACATATTCACTTATTCAATATGCTTGGTGAGTACCATCACCATGTCTTTATTGGACCCATCCTATTTTAGTCGGGTCTTAATTGGACTCGTACATGTCGTCTTACATCAAATATAGGGTCGGGTTCGAGTTCAATAATTAGTCCGGTCAATATTTAGGGTCGGGTAAGGGACAAACCTTACACGGGCCAACCCGACCCATGCTCACCCATTCTCCATATTAATAATCGATTAAATGCATCAATTGTGAACTTGTTTGATTCTTTTTAAACTAGTTAATAGATTATTCTTGATTACACAATCGATTACGACTAGTAAACCTTTTAAAAAAAATTCCTTACTTTTGGCTGTTAGTATCACATAATATCATTGTTTTTTTATCAGGCCAAAAGGGGGAGAAAGGATTGTCTGAGTTGTTTTGCAGGTTGCATTGAGATTCCACATTTAATCTTGAGGTGCTACCCTTTATCACCTCCTACATGGATTGAGGGGGAGAACAAAGTGAGGGGGAGAAAAAAGTGAGGAGGAGTAACACATTCTGATTCAACCATTGCAAACACTTGCTCCCAACATGAAGCTAATCAAACAAATAATTGCTCATAGCTTGTCACCATCAAAAAGGGGGAGATTGAAATGGAAAGTAGTCAAAGGTTGTCATTATGAAATGGCAAATACAAGGAGTTAAATGGAAGCTTGAAGATATGGACATCACAACAAACAACATGCCAAAGACTCAGGTCTTAAGATGGTTGCCTAGTTTTGAGTCTAGGTTAGGTAAACCATAGGTGGAAGTCTCACAAGATATTAAAATGAAATTCATATAGATTGAGACATTACATCTAAATATATATGATAAGTAGAATCATGCATCAACATTAAGCATACATGGTTTTAGTGCATAAAAGTAGCATCTATTTCAAAATCATGTGTTGCATGTTCATTCATCATTTAAAGTTAATGAAAACCATTTTCATAAATATTAATCGATTAAAATGATTGATAATCGATTATGTCTTGTTGAAATTCGTTAATCGATTAAGGATTGGTGTAATCGATTAAAAGGAGTTACAATGGCTAACTTCCTAGGTTTTCTGGCTTATTAATCGTTTAAAGAGATTGATACTCGATTAAGCATTAACTGAAAATCAGTTTTGCATAAACACGTTAATCGATTAACTAAATTGATAATCGATTAATATCAGTTAAAATCAGTTTCATATAAAGGTTATTTTTTCAACTCATGTGTATAATTTCATTAGATTCAAAATTTTCATTGAGAGAAAGAAAACCAAGATTTTCAGCACAAAAACTTCATAGCATCTTGCTTATTCTTTGAGCAAAATAAAATGAAATCATGCATTATTTTCTAGTGAGAAAAGAGAAATATTTTTTTCTAAAGTGCTATAGTTTTTATTCATTGAAAAATCACTACATTACGTCACATTTAGTTTTAGGCTTCATGTGAGAGTTATGTAGAGGTTTGCAGAGCCGAGATCAGATTTCATATCCACACATTAAGTGTGCATCAGTAAGTCGACAAACATAGTGAAAAATAAGGATTGGTTCTCTCGATGTGTTAGTATCATCGTAAAAGTGAATTTGTGTCTTCACGGGGCAAGAATTTTTGGAAAGAGCAAAACTTCGGCTGGGGCCAGAATCGCGAACGATGTGGTATCTTAGTAGGCAAGTGTGAGGTCAAACCGAGCGAGTAGACTCATCTGATTCAAGAAAGAAGTTCTTACTAGGTGTATTGGAAGTGTGATTGTGTCAAATGATTCTTTTCCAATAATGAATAAAAATCTTCCGAGATTAGAAGGGGAGACCTTGATATAGTTTGCAAGTGGACCTGCAAACGAACTAGGATAAAAATCCTTGAGCACTTTGTCTTTCTCTATCTCTTTTACATTTTTCAGTCTTTATTGATTTCTGATTTGTTTGATTTTTGTGATTTATGCTAAGTGTTAATAATTTGTGTAAAATCAAGAATCAATTTAGTATAATAAAGATTGTTAATCATCATTGTTTGCTGTGCAAGAAATCTATTTTCAAGAATATTAAGATACAATATAATCCCTTAATGTTGTATATAATCGATTAAACAAATTGTGCTTAATCAATTAACACTGATCATAATCAATTAATAGCAGTAAGCTTTTTGTTTTGCGCATTAATCGAAAAAGCGAAACTAGTGATCCGCTACACCTAGTCACCCCCTCTAGGTGTGAATTACCTTAATAGTACCCAACACATCAAAGATAGAAGAAGATCTTCAATGATAGAACATAATATTAAGCTCCAAGTAAGAATGGCAACGGGGTGGATCAGGGTTGGATTTATACATACCTAAACCCGAACCCAAAATTCAAAACATGAACTCGAACTCGAAAGCAACAAGGTTAAAAATAAAGATATCATCCCTAAACCCGTCGAGTTTCGGGTAAGCCGAACCCGAAAATAATAAATGTACTAATGAAAGTATGGTATCATTTTTGTTTCATTTTTCTCTAGCATTTGTATTTTCTCTTGTATTATTTCATTTCTTTTATGTTTGAAGAGCCAATAGTATGTAATGTAAAATTAGAAAATAAAAACAATTGGGATATGATAGAACTTTCAATTACATTACGTTTTTGTGAGTTTGGAGTATGATCTTTGCTATACCAAACTCGAACCAAAAAATTAAACCCGGGTAAAACCCAAACCCAATCACATCGAGTTTTCTTCATTAAATTCATGTTAGGTTCGAACGGGTACCCATAAGTTCAATTTTTATTATCATCCCTAGCTCGAAGAGAGAGGTAGTTCTTTCTCATAATTAAAAAAGTAAGCCCTTTCTAACAAGTTTTCCCCTTTTTATATGAGCAGAATGGTAAAACATGGCAAGCGACTAGCTCGCTTAACGAGATCATTTGCGCTAGGCGAATTCAAGGAATTTTTCTCACTAGGTGGAATTTTTCATTTGAAAAACTAAATCATCTTTGTCTTGCTAAGTGGAATTTTTCTCACTAGGCGAAATCACTTTTCCATGTTCCTCTCAAATTCGCTCAGTGAAAATAGCTTGATTTGATTTCTCTGTCTTTCCTTTCCTTGTTTATTCATTCACCTAACTACACAAATCAAAGTTTAAATATGAGATTTTGATAGTTGCATAACATATTAAAAATTATTCAACTTAAATCAATTAAACACCTTTGTATCCAATTAAGTTAAATAAGTACCTACAATCTATAATATTTTCAAGTAGAATAGTCACTTATCAGCAACCATTTCTCAAACAATTAAATTACCTCCATTTTTTTTTACCTTATGACATAATATATAACTAGATCTATCTATTACATTAGGGTTCATAAAAAAATGTGTTTGGGATATTTGAAATATTGATTATATTAGTCTCACATTGCCTATTATTGGAATGAAGTTAAGTAACTAATCTTATATTTTCCGCTCAAGCCCCTTGTTATAATTTGTATCACGTTGATTATAAGTATCAAATATAAATACCCCATGGATACTTGAACCCTTGTTATCCTTGTGTAATTCTCTATTCTCCCTCTCCTCTTTTATATTTGATTGTTTGCTTATTAATCGGTAGACGACTCTAAGCCTAGATGTTAGATTATGGCAAAGGAGAGTGAATGATGTGTTGGTTGGACAAGGTGTGTCAAAGACACTGAGATGAGTTGAAGGAAAAGTAAAGATGGTGAAATTGTAATGGCGACTATAGTTGTGTTGAATCCAGAACCCTAGAAGTCCACCTATTTGATTAGGACCAAAGTGAAGAAAGAGACAAAGGTGTTGAGTCAGACACTAACAATATCTCTTTAGTTGTTGAGAGGATGATATCATTTGATATGAGAAGCAAAATATCTTAATGGTATGTTCATGACATAATAGTAAAGAGTGTTAATTTCTAGTGGATCTACAAAAGCACATGGGCATTGGATAACTTTAATGCACAATATAACATGGACATTGGCTTGCATACAAGGTGCCACATAGACATTGGTAGAAATGCAAAGTGTGACATATGCATTAGTTTGGATGCAAGGGTGTGGCACAAACATTGGTTGACATTGATGTAAGGGTGTATTGTGGGTAAATTCCTTTTGGTGTAGTATGACAATTCTTTTGAACTATGATTGTCAGAATAGACAATGGTAGTAAAGGTTGAGACTTTCTAAGGAAGCTTTATGGTTTAGCTAGATAATTATTGAAGAGAGCACTTGTTGGTGAACTTTGGCTTATGATGTGAACCTCTTTTAGAAGTTCTTTGTAATGATCTATCTTGTTTGGTGCTTGACTTGGCCCACATTTTTCTGGGCTATTTTGATGTTGATATTTTGGCAGCGGATTGATATTGTAAAGGTAAAAGAAGATGGATAAGAAATAGGGTGGTAGGCGCCACAAAACTTGGGTGTTGATAAGTCGGGGTGATGTTCACCACAAGAACTTGGTTCTTGATAACAACTTTTAATCTTGGTCCAGCCAAGAAGTTTTGCAAATGATAAAGCTCTCACAAGGAAGTATTCCTTAATTTTAACTCAAAATCAAACTTGGTTTCATTCCTTATTTTGGACTAGACTAAGCTACTTCATGGCTGGTTACACAGGATTCCCTCCCAGCCATGATGGACACATTTTTTTTAAAAGTAAAATCTCACATGGGTGATTCCTAAGCAAATAAATTACAAAGAGAAAAACAAGAAACTTTGGATTCCATGATGCGTTTCAACCAAATGAAATAAGTGAAATATTTAGCCTAGGAGTCCTTAATTCTTTGGGGAATTCGGCCACCATTGATTGCCATGCTCCCCACCAGTTTATGGAAGCAACTGAGGCTTTGAATTGTGCATTAGAACTTGGATGAGTACATTGCACAAAAATTCCAAGTTGCCACACACCACAATCAATCTTCTTGAGTTCCCAATCAGATGCATTAAGTACAACCTCTCTCCAGCTTTAATGATGTTGACTGTAACTAATGCCAATTGTTCACTCTTCAAGTATGCCTTTATTCTGAATTCAAATGAACAAAAATAACTTAGAAACTAGCAAAAACAATTAAAAAAACATTAAAATTGACACGCCACAAGTTTTCCCGAATTGTTTGGTAGGCACAACCTGACCATGCCTTGGGACACGACCGTGTCCCAATTAAATTTTTTGGGATTTTCGGACAGAGGCGTACACGGCCTGGCCATGTCCTGGGGCAAGACTGTGTCCAGCATTTTCCTCATTTTGGCCAATATTCAAAGTTACACAATGAATGAAGTTAGAACTCCTTTGGTCTGATCTTGGAGCACTCTCCTTGATGCTTTCCATGAGTAGTCCTAGTGCATTTTGTACCATTTTGGCCTTTGCCCTTGTCATGGGACCACCAATGCCTCTTAGTTCATCATTATCCAACTTGGGCTCACTTGGGTTCACATCATCCCCTCCTTCTTGAAAGAATATCGACCTCGAAATGAGTTCGTCATCACCTGTATCAAAAGGAGTTAAATTAGAAAAATTGAAGGTGGCACTTATGTTACCATACTCACTTGGAAGTTCAAGCTTGTAGGCATTAACATTCACTTTGTCTACCACATGAAACAGGTCATCTCCTCTAGGAAGGAGTTTGGATTTCCTTTGTTCAGGAAACCTTTCCTTCCTCATATGTATCCAAACCCAATCTCTGGGTTCAAATACCACTTGCTTCCGCCCCTTGTTAGCTTGCTTTGCATAACATGCATTCCTTATTTCGATTTGAGCCTTGACTTGCTCATGCAATTTTTGGACATACTCCGCTTTAGCCCATCCATCCTTATGCTTCAAAATAGAAACATTAGGAATTGGTAACAAATCAAGAGGTGTTAATGGGTTAAACCCATATCCAACTTGAAAATATGAAAAGTCATTAGTGTTATGTGTTGCTCTATTGTAGGAAAACTCAACATGGGGTAAACATTCCTCCCATGAGTTTACATTATTTTTTATCACGACCCTTAGGATGGTGGAAAGAGTCCTATTGACAACCTCAATTGCCCATCCATTTGAGGATGGAAAGAGGTTGAATAGAGAAGCTTAGTGTCAAGCTTCCCCCATAGGGTCCTCCAAAAGTGACTAAGGAACTTTGTGTCCCTATCACTTACTATACTTTGTGGTAGACCATGGAGTCTAACCACTTCCCTGGAAAAAAAATTAGCAACAGGTTAGCATCATCAACTTTATTGCATAGGATAAAGTATGCCATTTTAGAAAATCAATCAACAATCACAAAGATTGAATCATTATCTTTCTTTGTTTTAGGGAAGAAAAAGTCATTGTGCATAAAATACCCATTATAGGCCGAATGCATACAAGCAACATAGATTTGTGAAAAATCTGTGTCAAGCTCATATTGTTCCTTGATGCATTCCAAACCAAACAATTTTGTTTCCAAAGTGGAGAGCAACGTGTGCCTCCTAGAAAGAGCATCGACTGGAAAAAAAATTAGCAACAGGTTAGCATCATCAACTTTATTGCATAGGATAAAGTATGCCATTTTAGAAAATCAATCAACAATCACAAAGATTGAATCATTATCTTTCTTTGTTTTAGGCAGCCCTAAAACAAAATCTATGGATATATCCATCCAAGGTGAATCTGGGACAGTTAATCGGGTGTAAAGGCCATATGGCATGGCCCTTGACTTGGAATTTTTACATGTTATACACTTTTCACAAAAGTTTTTCACGTCTTGTTTCATATGTGGCCAATAAAAATGCTCTTTTAACATGTCTAAAGTCTTTTAAACACCAAAGTTCCCCATTAGACCCCCCTGAAAAATCTGTGTCAAGCTCATATTGTTCCTTGATGCATTCCAAACCAAACAATTTTGTTTCCAAAGTGGAGAGCAACGTGTGCCTCCTAGAAAGAGCATCGACCACCACATTGGCTTTGCCTTTCTTATGCTTTACCACATATGGGAATTGTTCCAATAACTTAACCCATCTTGCATGTCCTTTGTTAAACATACCTTAGCACTTAAGATATTTAAGGGACTTATGATCACTATGAATCATAAATTCCTTTTAAAGAAGGTAGTGTTGCTAAGTTTGTAGTTCCCTTACCAAGGCATACAACTCCTTATCATAAGTAGAGTAATTAAGGGTTGCTCCACTTAAGTGATTTAGCATCAAAACAACTCTAATTCCAATGTTAGAAGCATCACACTCCAATTCAAACGATTTAGCAAAATTTGGAAGCATTAAAACAGGTGCACTAGTTTTGCCTTAAGCTTGTTAAAGGCCTCTTCTTGTCTCTCACCCCAATGAAAGACAATATTCTTTTTTACAAGCTCATTAAGGTGTGATTCCAAGGTACTAAATCCTTAACAAAATTTTGATAGAAGCTTTCTAAACCATGGAAGTTCCTCATCTCAGTCACGGTTCTTGGATTAGGCCAATCTTGGATGGCCTTTATCTTCTCTTGATCCACATGGCCCCATTAGCATTTATAATGAATCCAAGAAAAATCACATGATTAACACAAAAAGTGCATTATTCAACATTAGCATATAACTTTTATTTTTTTAAAACCAGCAAAACAACTCTTAGATGTTCATGATTCTCATCTAAGGTTTTAGAATAAATCAGAATATCATCAAAGTAGACAACAACAAATTTAACCAAAAACTCCCTTAGGACATGGTTCATTCAACGCATAAAAGTGTTTGGAGCATTGGTTAGCCCAAATGGAATGACAAACCACTCATATAAACCATAAGTGGTCTTAAAGGCCATTTTCTACTCATCACCTTCTCGGATCCGAATTTGATGGTAGCCACTTTTTAAATCGATTTTTGAAAAGGTGGTGGCACCATATAATTCGTCCAAAAGGTCATCCAACCTTGGGATTGGATGTCTATACTTTACTGTTATGTTGTTCACAACTCTACAATCAGTACACATCCTCCATGTGCCATCCTTTTGGGCACCAAGATAATTGGAACAACACAAGGACTTAGGCTCTCTTGAACTCATCCTTTTTGTATCAACTCCCCAATTTGGATTTGAATCTCGTTTGTTTCAGTGGGGTTACACCTATTGGTTGGCCTATTAGGTAGAGATGCATTCGGTATGAGATCAATTTTATGCTCAATGCCCTTAAAGGTGGTAAACCGTGAGGTACCTCCTTAGGAAACACATCATCAAATTCTTGCAGCAAATTTTCAACAAACAGAGGCAATTCCCCTTTCTTAGAAGGGTTAGTCGTTAGATAAAACTCCCTACTAAAAAATAGGTACGAAGGTTGCTTTCAAACTAAAGAATGTTTTATTTCCCCCTTGGTTGCCATATACCCCTCTCTTTTCACAAGCTCACTCCTTTTGTCTTTGTGTGTATCCCTCTTTCCATTCATTTTCACTTTCTTTTCACTCAGATTTTCATACAAATTTTCTCTCTCCCTCTCTTTTCTCTCCATCTCACTCCTTTCTCTCAATTTATTTTGATCCTCGCTAACTTGTCTAGGTGACAATGGAGATAGCACCACCTTTCGGTTTTGATGCTGAAAAGAGAACTTATTGGAATGCCCATCATGGGTGGTTCCCTTGTCAGATTGTCATGGTCGGCCCAAGAGTAAGTGGCTAGCCTACATGTCAACAACATCATATAAAACCGAATCCTCCTACCTTCCAATTGAAAATGGAATTTCAGCTTGCTTATTAACAAGCATTTCCCCTACCTCACTTAACCATTGTAGTCGGTAAGGAGTGGGATGTGACTTAGTCACAAGATTAAGTTTTGACACCAATCTTTCCCTAACCATATTTTCAAAACTTCCACTATCAATTATTAAAGAATAAAGCTTACCATCCACTAAACATCTTGTGTGAAAGATGTTTTCCCTTTGACTTGCATCATGCTCTTTGATTTGGCTTCCTAAGAGCCTCCTCACCATGAACAAATCTCCTTCGGGAATGGCATCATCCTCCTCATCACTAGAAGCCTCAAATTGAGACTCCACTTCTCCATTCTTCATGATCATAGTTCTCCTAGTGGGACATTGAGAAGCAATATATCCAAGGCCTAAGTACTTGAAATATTTCACATTTTGGCTCCTTTGGTTGGACCCTATTTATTGCTTGCCTTGGCTTGTGGCCACGGCCTCCTTAGTACTATGTGTACCATCTTTTGATGGTCCTCCCTCTTTCTTGGACTTGTCCGTCCACTTTGAAGCTTGGAACTAGAACTTGAGGAAACTTTTGACTTCTTCCTCCTCAATTGTTGCTCCACTTTCATGGCTTATTGAACAAAGTCATCCAATTCAAAATAATGTTGCAATTCAACAACATCTTGAATATCTTGGTTTAATCCATGTAAAAACCTAGCCATGGTAGCCTCCCTATCCTCCTCGAAATTGGACGTTAGCAAAGCTAATTCCATTTCCTTAAAGTATTCATCAATACTCTTAGACCCTTGAGTGAGTCTTTGAAGTTTGTTATGAATATACATTTGGTAAGAACTAGGGACAAACCTCCTTCTCATGAGCAAACTTCATCTCATCCCATGAATCAATAGGCTCGACTCCTATCCTCCTTCTCTCCTTGTTAAGTTGATCCTAACAAATCAAGGAATATTCCTTGAATTCAAGTGCATCCACCTTAACCTTCTTATTCTTATGGTAAGAATTGAACTCAAAGACTTGCTCCATTTTGAGCTCCCATTCTAAGTATGCCTCCGGATCATTTTTCCCAATAAAGGTAGAAACCTTTATTTTGACCCCTTCAAGCCTATCCTTCTCATGTCTCCTATCCCTACGTTCTCATCTTCTTGCTCTCATCCTTCCTCCTTACTCTTCATCACTTGAATAATCATTTCCACAATATCCAAGCCTCCTATCATACTCCACTCTCATTTGCTTCATCTCCCTTCGTAAGGTTTGGAAATGTGTTGTCATCATGACATGAAGTGTTGTTGTCCTTGAGGACAATGAAGGACTATCACTTTCATTAGACATATTCACTCAACTCACTTGTGTTTCACTCAATATTTTTGTGGAAAATGTATCTCTCAACACTCACTCTCCTCCATGGCCCTCTTGAATGAACCATGGGTAGAACCAAGAATTTGTGAAAGAAAACACCCAAAACTTATCAAGAAATGATGTGACACGAATTGTTTTTGGAATTTTGGCTTTTGACACTTTTGTTTTCTGTTTTGGACTTTGACACTTTGACACTATTTTTTTTTTAATTTTTGTTGTAAGAAAAAAGAAAAGGAAGAACACATCCAACAAAGAACAATTTTAACACCAAGCAAGAGCCTTAGCTCTGATGCCACTTGATGTGAACCTCTTTTGGAAGTTCTTTGTAATGATCTATCTTGTTTGGTGCTTGACTTTGCCCACGTTTTTCTGGCCTATTTTGATGGTGACATTTTGCAGCAGATTGATATTGTAAAGGTAAACGAAGATGGTTAAGATGAAGGTGCAAAGTGTCAAAGTGATTGCACTATTAGATTTCCTATGTTTTGATGAAGACAAAGATTTATTAAAAGCTTGAAGATGACTCAACAAATCAACATGCCATGGACTCAAGGGTCTCATATCTAGACTAGGTTCTTACAGGAGTTATTTTTAGAGTCTTAGATGTGTGCCTTAGATATTGAGTATAAGTTAGGTAAACCTAGGTGCAATTCTCACAAGTCTTAAAAATAATCGACTCATTTACATGAGACATGCCATCTAGATTATTATATGTTCATGCATTAATCATACATGTTATTTGTGCATCTTAGGATTAATATATTGGTAAAACATGTATACTTGATAGGAATAACATATAGGTAGTTTACCATTTAATCATTTAGCTAAAAAATATGCCAATTAATCGATTAAGAAAAGTGTTAATCGATTAACGTGAATTTGTTGAAAGGGTATCTCAGTGTATTTATTTTAGTTGGGATTTTTCTCCTCTCAACAAATCGTCTTGACAGCAGTGTCAATTTGTAGAAAGATTAATACTCTCATTTTCGTTATGTTCCTTTTGTAAGTAAGAGAATTCGGTTTTATTCTTTGTTCGCCATCTCGGCTTTGTCAAAATAAATTCCACGCCGGTATAATGGTTTCAAGAATATTCCAGTTACAACTTACTTTCTTAATAATCATGTGAATAATTCATTCCTTCTTTGCCCCATCACGACTTTTTTAGAATAAATTCTAACGCCGGTATAATGGTATCGAAGCAATTACCTATTACATAATTATTAAGTACCTTTGAATACCATCT
>NC_032023.1:9047163-9047430 GCF_001865875.1 Lupinus angustifolius | reverse complement strand
CATAACACAATTATAGAATTATATTTGTGACCCATAAATTGTCAGAAATTCCAACATATAACTTCTCAACTTCTTGTGAGTTTGAACTACTTAGACAAGTTCTTATGTTTTACTTTGGTTAACCCCAAACACCAAGGTCTGAAATCCTCCTTTTAGTGTATATCCTAAAATGGTAGAATCATAAACACTTATATTCATCACTCAAACAATACTAAGACCATAAAAGAGATTTGGTTGTCACACCCTAACCATCGGTGACTCTAATAT
>NC_032023.1:8999779-9047063 GCF_001865875.1 Lupinus angustifolius | reverse complement strand
TGGACCGCTCAGCAGCTGACCAAACCCTTCAGCATGGGTTTGGTCCCTTGACCAAGTAGCTTAGTCACCTTTGTGTATGACTCACCAAAGCTAGTTGTGGGCTATGAGACCTAGCTATTGTGAGCTACTTCTGAAAAGCCTATGGTGGGCTACTTGAGGTGAGGTCATGAATGACTTCATGGTTTGCTTGATGGTTAAGTCAAGTCAGGTAAGCACCGCCCAGCGCACCTGCTTCACCACTGAGTTGCATGTTCAGCAGCTTCTGACCGTGTTGACTGAGACGTGGCTTGGTTTATGATCTGGCCAAGAGTCTGGTTCTCCGTTAAACAGCTTGGTTAGACCACTGAGCAGCTTGTTCAGCAGCTTGGTCTTGTGCCAAGCTCGTGTCTGACCGTGTCAAGCATATTTCTGACCGTGCCATGCCTAGTCTGGTGCTAGGCTGAGCGGCTAAGCAGGTCCGCTCAGCTGCCTGGTTGAGAAGTTTGGTCCAGGTCAGGCAGGTGGCCAGGTCAACTCAGCGGGGCTTGTTCCACGCTCAGCTGCCTGGTTGAGCACCTTGATCTTCTTGACTTTTGTTGCTTTTTGACCATGAATCTTTTCTCTTCTTTTCTTCATTTTATTTCCTACAAAATACATAAAAAGGCAATACAAACACAAATATACCAAATTGTGATATTTTATACAAAAAGTATTGTTTTAAGTTGGTTTTTCTCAATTATGCTTAAGATAAGTGCCATAAAAGTGTATGATTTTTAGGTATGTTTGGCACTTATCAGAATTCGGTTTTAACATATAACTAAAAACCTGAAAATAGTTATCCTCAACAGCTCGTTAATCGATTAAAAGGACACTTAATCGATTAACCGGGTCTCAGAAAGGTTTTCTATATAAACTGTGTTTTTAGGTCTTGTACCATACATCATATCATTCATTTTTATAATTGCTAGTTGCATATTTTTCGTGCTTAATTGTGTCATATAGGCAGAATAAAATGCATTGTGAGATAGTGAGAGATAGTATCATGCTTATGGTTTAATTGTCATCTAATTGCATGTGATTAATGTGTTAAAATTTGCTATCTTTTCTTGCATATTTCTTGCATTTTTTTAGGAGAATTTTTGGGTAGAAATTCTCTATTCCTGCACATCAATTAACTCATACATATTCAAGTTTACTTGTGAGTCTTGTATAGGGTTTTTAGCTGAGTTTTACTTGTGATATTTTGAGCTACATTGTGCTTAATAATACTCTATTTTTGTATTGTTTTTGTGTTGTAATAAGGGAAGTCGTCTCTTGGTGTCTTACCACCTAAGAGACTTAGTGAGTCTTCACCAAGACTTAGAGGTCTTGAGTTTAGAACATTTTCTTGGCTGGGGCTAGATCGTAAGAAAGGTTTTCTTAGGCGATTAGGTGAGTCAAACCAAGAAAGTGGGTTCTTGGATTCAAGAAGGGAGTGTCTAAGTTTTTGTGTTGGAAGTGTGCATGTAACAATACATTCGTTTCAATATTAGTGAAGAAAATCTCCTGAGATCAAAAGGGGAGGCCTGGATATAGTTTGCAAGTGGACCCACAAACAAACCAGGATAAAATTCCATGTTGCATGCTTTTTCTATCCTTAATCTCTTTACGTTTCAAGTTGTAATATTGCCTATCTTTAGCTGATAATTTGGATACTGTAACGTGGCTATATTGAGTTTAATTTTGTTCAAGTATATTTGTTTTATTTGTATTTAATTATCGATGAGTGACTGTGCAATAAGCCATTCCGCAACTTGTTGTTTTCTGTGAGTTAATCGATTAAGACAAAGTGTTAATCGATTAACTAGGGCTTTTTTATGAATAGGGCTTCGGTGCAAAAAGTGGTAATTGGTAACTGCGACACCTATTCAATACCCCTTTTAGGTGTGTTTTATCCACTGATACCTAACATAAGAAATGGGATGGTAGGCACCACAACACTTGGGTGTTGATAAGTCGGGTGATGTTCGCCACAAGAACTTGGTTCTTGATAAGAACTTTTACTCTTGGTTCAACAAAGAAATTTTGGAGAAGACAAAGCTCTCACAAGGAAGTATTCCTTAACTTTAACTCAAAATCAAACTTGGTTTCATTAAGCAAAATAGAAGTACACTTATAGGCAAACCATGATGGCTCCCACGTGACCCTACTATGAATCAAGCCTTATTTTGGACTAGATTAAGCTACTTCATGGCTGGTTACATAGGATTCCCTCCCAGCCATGATGGACACATTTTTTTATAAAGTAAAATCCCATATAGGTGATTCCTAAGCAAATAAATTACAAAGACAAAAACAAAAAACTTTGGATTCCATGATGTGTTTCAGCCAAGTGAAAGAAGTGAAATATTTAGCCTATGAGTCCTTAATTCTTTGGGGAATTCGGACACCATTGATTGCCATGGTCCCCACAAGTTTATGGAAGCAAATGAGGCTTTGAATTGTGTATTAGAACTTGGTTGGGTACATTGCACAAAAAGTCCAAGTTGCCACACACCACAATCAGCATTCTTGAGTTCCCAATCAGATGCATCAAGTACAACCTCTCTCTAGCTTTAATGATGTTGACTGTAACTAATGCCAATTGTTCACTCTTCAAGTATGCATTTATTCTGAATTCAAATGAACAAAAATAAGTTAGAAACTAGCAAAAGCAATTAGAAAACATTAAAATTGACACGCCACAAGTTTTCCCAAATTTTTTGGTAGGCACGGCCTGACCGTGCCTTGGGACATGGCTGTGTCCCAATTAAAAAGTTTGGGATTTTTGGATAGAGGCGTACACAGCCTGGCCGTGTCCTGGGGCACGACCATGTCCAACATTTTCCTCATTTTGGCCAATATTCAAAATTACACAATGAATGAAGTTAGAACTCCATTAGTGTGATCTTGGAGCACTCTCCTTGATGTCTTCCATGAGTAGTCCTAGTGCATTTTGTACCCTTTTGGCCCTTGCCCTTGTCATGGGACCACCGATGCCTCTTAGTTCATCATTATCCAACTTGGGTTCCCATCAGCTTAGATGTTCAATAATATCGAAAGGCACCCTAGCAATGGAGAGATATTGGCGTGTTCTGTTAGACACCGGTACGCGAAGTTACCCTACATGTTTGGAGATTTAGGTTCTTGATAACATCGTCAGAGATACTCATGAAGGCTTATACTACAGGAGAGCAAACCTTTATTTCAATGAGGTTCTAAAGAGAATTAGGCATTGTGCAAGGTGAAATAAGATATCACTAAGGGTTTATTTGTGAGTTTGATTTTGGAGGGGAAGGAAGGGAAAGAAAAGGCTTGTGAGTCATCTTACAAGTGTATTTCGTGCCTCTCAAGCCTTCCCTTTCCCTTCCTTCCTCTCCAAAATCCAACTCCCAAAGAAACCCTAAGGTGGAGATTCTTATATAGATTTACTAATGAGTGAGATATTCGCCTATTTCAATCAAGGTGAAGATTATTTGGGATGCTTTAAATATGTTATTGTATTAGTCATACATTGCATAGTATTGAAATAAAGTGGAGTGACCAATGTTATACATTGGACTCAAATCCCTTGTTATTACTTGCAGCATACCCATTATAAGTATCTAATTAAAAAACATCATCTGGATATTTGAGTCCATAGGTGTGGTAGTATTTGTAAGCCTTATTCTCTAATAATATCTTGATAGTCATTCAATGCTTTTGAGAATAAAAATACAATTGGTTCAACCTCGTTAACAAATTTTCTTATCTTCTTCTATTTTATTTATCATTATACCCTTTATTTGATTATTTATAATCAATGTGCACAACAATCATTTCCTGTGTAACAAAACTAGGGGTGACAAAATTATCCATAATCCAAAATCTATCCAAATCCATCCGTTAGAATTAATGGATTTAAATGGATATAATCCAATGGATAGTGTTGATAATGGATGGATTCAAATCCCTCCATTATATCCAATGGATATCCATGGGTATATCCATTTGGATGGATACCCAATCCATCCAAAAATAAAACTAATTTTTTTCCCAATTAATTCAATATTAATATAAAAAATCTCTCTCACATTTCTAAGCACAATTCCACACATTTTACAAAAGTTGAAAATTGCAATTGTGATTTTAAAAAGTGCTTATCAAAAAAGTATAAACGATTTAGGCCTTAATGCTTTACCCCAACATCTTAATGCAAAGTATAAATATATCATTTTTGATATTGACTAATATGATAATATAATGTAAAAGTGAAATATTTTAGGATGATGGACTGTTGCATATAACTTATGGAAGTCCCAATTATTAGGAGTATAAGTAGTTCCGGTTTAAACCTAAAACCGATGAAACCAAACTGAACCATAAAGTGTGGTTCGATTCGGTTCAGTTCCGCGGTTTGGTTTAGTTTTTTTTATTTAGAACCATTTAAGTTTGGTTCGGTTCACGGTTTTATAAATTTTGGAACCGTTAGAACTGAACCGCATATTAAAAAATAATTTAGAATTATTAATACATATAGGCTATAAATAAGACGGAAATAGAAAAAATAAATAAGTAAACAAACCTAAATATCTATTATCTCTATTATCTATTGAGAAGATGGAAAGAAAACTAAAAAACTAATATACATTTTGTCAATATTCAGATATGAAATTAATTAAATAAATAAATTAAGAAACTAAAAGAAAATAAAGGAAGAACTTGAGGACATTACTAATGATGTGGAGTATTAGGTGTTACTGTTAGACTAAAATATTGGTATCAAGTTTGTCATTTTTAAATTTTGTTGGACATTGTCGAAGATTTTGTAGACTAAAATTTCAAGTTTGTAGTGTGTTGAGATGTTGAATTATTATTGGTTTACTAGAAAGAGTATTAAATATTTTATTATTGATGTGATTTAGTATTCATTTAGTTGACTCTATACTTTGCAAATTTTGTTCATCTATTTCTTAAAGGATTCTCTTTAAATAAGTTAAAAAAACCGAACCGTTAATGAACGGTTCGGTTTGGTGCCTAAATAAAATTTGCGGTTAACCGAGTAGAACCGGCTCGTATCTTTGTGTTAGGTTCGGTCACTAAATTATGTCAAAAACCGAACTGAACTTTTACACCTCTGCCAATTATGTTGCATCAGATATTTTTACCTATAAGAGTGCTTATAAAAAAACTTCACAAATTCACCTTTTTAAAAGTGTTTATCAAAAAAGCAATTTTTAAAAGTGTTTGTTAAGAAAATTATTTTTTAAAATTTGTTTTTTATAAAAAATCACTTTTTAAGAGTAGTTTTTAAAAAAAAAACACTTTTTAATTTTTATTAAAATTGATATTTAAAAATGATTTATTGAATAATAAATTGTAAAAAATTTGTTTCTTCAAATTACTTTATTATAATTGTTTTATTCAAATTAAAAAAAGTGGGTTGGATATTCATCCATCCAATCCATTAAAATGGATATATTGATAGAATTGATGGATTGGAATCCATTGGATATGGATGGATTGGATAATTTAAAAATGTGATGTAATGAATTTATATGGATTGATGGATAGTTTTCTATCCATCCATTAGAATCCAAATTCATCCAAACCCATCCAATTGTCACCCCTAAACAAAACTAAAGAAAATGTCATCACATCCCAATGTGGGAGAGTAAGGCAAACTCAATATTATGAACATGTAGTTCAAAAATATATATATGGACATTGTAAGTGTTCAGTTCATTCTATTAACTTTTAAATTTTAGTTTCACATTAAGTCACGCAGCAAAATTTTGTGTTTAATTTGGCCTTAGTATCAACTACAAATAAATTTATTTCTATATCGGTAAGGATTTAGCCCATTTGAAAATTATTTGAAAGATTATTCATTTTGTTATTCATATAATTATATAGCAACAAATAATTCTTCCTGGAATAAATTGGAAAACTATAAATAACAGATATAAATAAACAAATTACAATTAAATATATGCAAAAAAATATTTGTTTGTGGTAAGAAATTATAGTGGACTAAAATTTTTACTTTTAAAGAAAAATCAATAAAGGATTTCATTTTTATTAATTAGTTTATTCACACTTTTAAGACTTCAAAAGTTTTGGGATACGAGTATCTCGCTGACATTTCTAATACTATTGACGAGTATCAATCTATTTTATTTTAAAATCATTAATTACATAATAGAAAAAGAGAGTTTCTTTCGGAAAATGAATATTGATATGTCAATGTAAGGTAATTTCTCAAATTTTTTTAATTAAAAAAATTAAGAATTTCTATTGCCAATGCTCCGAATTAATGTGAGCAAAATCAATTATTACTTGTTTAACTGTTTATTAATTTAACACTAAACGCATAAGTAATTCATTTTAATTGGAACCAGAAGCATTTGATAATTTTTGAAATAATAACATTTATAATAATTTATGATTTTGGCTAAAAACATGGAATAATTAAGTGTTGGATAATTTAAAAAATGAACTAAAAAAAATATTTCGACCAGGATTTGTTTTAACCTTTTTTTTCTATAATCAATTTTATTCTGACCCTATGAAGATACAGTGAGGATACAATTTTATTCTGACCCTATGTTGCAAGTGAAGATTAATGTTGATGGGAGTTGTTCTATACCATCCAATATTATAGGGGGCGGGGGCGCTATCCGTAATCATGAAGGAATATGACTTTTGGGTTTCTCTTCTAGATTTGGAGTTGGTTCTACTATTGAGGCTGAGTTCTTTGCGATGGAACAAGGGCTACTTTTGGCATGGGATGAGGGTCTTCGATCTATTGTGCTTGAATGTGATTGTTTGGAGGCTGTGCAAATCATTACCAAGAGTCTTGTGGTTATATACCATATAATTTCTGAAGTGGTGAGTCGTATCCGTAAGTTGTTTGACAGTTGTTGGGATGTTCAGATTACATTTATCCATAGAGAGGCTAACTCCTTGGTGGACTTTATGGCGAAGACATACGCTCATTCAGGCTCAAGACTCAATATTTGGTTGTCTGTTCCTGCTGGGGTATCAGACTTGTTAGTCTTGGATCTTTCTGCTTAGTTTTTTCCTTTGCTTTTCCGATGTACTAAAAAAAATTAATATTGTTTTAAGTTTTAAAAATTAATATTGTTTTAAGTTTTAACAATTATTATTGTTTTAAGTTTTAACAATTAAAAGTGCATAATTAATTCATCTTAATCCAAAATTGAAACATGATAACTTGAATGTTTTTACTTTTTAGGCAGAATGTTTTGAATTTGAATTTTTCGAATCGAAAGAACCATTTGTTTCGAATTCGAGTTTTTAAGTGCATAATTAGTGGAACTGAATATTTTGAATTAGAATTCTTGATAATTGCATAAATATTCATTCGATTGTTTAATATTTTGAGAATTTGAATGATTCCTAATTCATAAATTATAGGATAATATTTTTATTTAATATATTTAAGAAATAGATTGATAAATATCTTTATTATTAGTTTTGCAACTTATATGAATGAATTTACTTTTTTCTTTTTTACTATTGCCGTTTGAAATTATGAACCATTAACTTGTATCAATGAATTTATTTTTATTTTTTACTATTGTTGTTGTAAATTATTAATTATTAATTAAACAATGGTGATAACACTTAAAATAAATTTAATATTTATATATGGACAATGTGAGATTTTTACATCATGGGTATATTATTCATTAATTATTATTGACTTTTAAATAAAAAGAATTTATATGAATAGTTGGTCATATAAAAGAATTTTAGATCGACAATGCATGATAAATTTTAATTAATTTTATTAATTTAAATGCTACACTATCAATTTAATTAAGATCAAAAGAATCTAAAAATCATTTTCTTTTGAAATAAAAATAATATTGACACAATTAAAGACACACAAAAAGTCAGTTTTTTTCTTCTTAATTTCATAAATATATAAGTATAATCCTAATCAAATGCATTAATTTCAACTATTAAACTTCATGAAACAAAAAAAAATGAAACCAAAACTCACAACGGTTAAATTTAAATAGAGGAGACTTACATATTGTAAGTTTTTTAAACTTATTTCTCAGCTTAGTGATCAATTTTAGGAAAATCCAATGGTTTGAATTTATAGATAAATTTAAATCATTAGATATCCATAAAATTGATGGGTAGGATGAGGAGTAAAGTTAAAAACTTACTCTTAGAGTAAATAGATTTCCCCTCATTTAAATAATACATTAATAGACATTGCTTGAAAGTCCACTTTATTTTTAAATTAGTATTATAATGTTGTTGAATGCTTTTAAATTATGTTACAAAAGACATAAATTAGTGAGTGTTGCAAGGTAAGTGGATAACCAATCTTAGCAAGTCCACTAGCCCTCTACCTCGTTGCTCATGCTCACCATGAATTAAGACTAAAGCCTTGAGTGAAGAGATATGAATGCTGCTACTATTATTATCATTATTATTATTATTATTTTTTGGACTTCATTTTTTCTACTCACTTGATGTTTCCAATATCTTTTCCACTAAATATAAATTTGTTCTCCATGGAGAGAGTGGATTTGAGCCTAAAATTATAGGTGCTAAAGGAAACATCCTTTTATTTTTTGAGAGCAAACCCAATAATAAGGTAGTGATTTGATTAAGGTTTTAAATTATGAAAATTGTCATCTATGATGGCAATGTGATCTGGCATACCATCACGGTGTTGATTTAATAGTGTAAGACATCATTAGATATCATGATTATCAAAAGGTTAAAGTTTCGAATCCTTGGAGTTATACTTGTTAATAGGCGCAACCACACTACCTGAAAATGATTAATTATTTACCGTGCAAAAAATATGACATGGCTTTGAATCACATCGGTATGGTCCTATTGGCATGGGAAAAGATATTTACCATTAATGAAGAGACAAGTGCCTCAGAATAACACACAAAAGATAACATGTAATAACACGTTTATCCTTTTATTTACTATGAAATCATAATTTTGCAATTGAAAATATGAAGAAAAAAAAACAATCACTTATCTCTCTATTAATGGAGAGGATCCATGTTCTATCGAGATATATATATATATATATATATAGCTGCCACATTGAATAACATGGGGACCACACAATGCAACATTATGAGAATTTGAGTCCAAACTCAATATTCCCAAAATTCTTGCATCTTAAATAATGGAGACGTTGATGCTTCATTGCCTAAATTCAACACATGTAGCCAGAACCCCAACTTAATGGAGTGATCATTTGTCCATATCTCATAAGACATAAAACCCTGTCTCTCACAAGCACACGACATCAATGTTCTAGTTTTTCTCTTCAGATCAAGAATTTCATTCATTAATGCAAAAATGGGAAGAACTCCTTGCTGCAATCACGAGGAAATGAAAAAGGGTGCATGGACAGTTGAAGAAGACCAGAAACTCATAACTTACATTCAGACACATGGCACAGGAAGCTGGCGTACCATGCCACAGAAAGCTGGTCAAGTTTCTCTCCAAATCCTTTATAGCCACTATCTTAGTTTTAATCTAGTTTTATCCTCTCTGTGTAGAATATTTGGGCCAATAATTTCTATATTTATAGTTTATATTGTTAGTACTTGCCTTTGGTAAGAAACATAGATGTGTCAAAAACTCCAAATAGTTTACCTACATTTAAGTAGTTATGCTTTTAGTGTCTATTTATGACTTGGGTTTTGGAGGGAATGAAAGAAAAGGG
This sequence comes from Lupinus angustifolius, assembly GCF_001865875.1. Classification (NCBI taxonomy): domain Eukaryota; kingdom Viridiplantae; phylum Streptophyta; class Magnoliopsida; order Fabales; family Fabaceae; genus Lupinus; species Lupinus angustifolius. Next base: position 9,037,345 of record NC_032023.1, on the reverse strand, counting down.
AAGACTTTTAAGTCATCTCACAAATATATTTTATGATTCACAAGTTTTCCATTTACCTTCATCTGACTCCAATATTCAACTCAGAAACAGACCCTTAGAAAACAACTGAAGTAACTAACTATGAAACATTTTCATTGTAAGTTAGTTTTTTGAATACTTTCTGATTGTGGATTCCCTTGTACAGGTCTTCAAAGATGTGGAAAAAGTTGCAGGCTGAGATGGTTTAACTACCTCAGACCTGACATTAAAAGAGGACATTTAAGCGAAGAAGAAGAACAAACCATTATAAGACTCCATGCTGCTCTTGGCAACAGGTCAAGCTTCTGAGTTCTGATTAATGTTTATAACTAGTTCCTCTACAGTATTAATGCATTTTACAACTAGAATAAGCATCATTGGATTTTTTTGTAGTAAATTTTAGTACAATATAATCATTTGTTACTTTTTCTTTGGCCTCCTAGGTGGTCAAGTATTGCCAAGCATTTGCCAATGCGGACAGACAATGAAATCAAGAACTACTGGAACTCATATTTGAAAAAGCAGTTGGATATTAAAGGTGTTGATCCATTTAGTACCAAACCAATTACCACGGTTAGTTCTTCATCAGATTCAGAACCTAACACAAATGAGGTAAGCGAATTCATGATCACCCACCCTCACTCTTTAAATTGTGATTGTGATCGCGATTGCGATCACGTTTGTGTTTATTGTAATTATGGTCCTTGAGACCGTTGCGATTTGGATTGCGACCGTTGAATTCAACGCAGTCCAATGCAACCTGATGCGGCTGAAATGCGGTTTGATTTGTGCTCTAGCTCGATGCGTCCGCATCATTGTGATTCAGTGTTACACCACAATTGCGATGTGATGTGGTCGCGTTAGTCATTGCAACCACAATATTGCGGCCATATTGGTTCACAATTTCAATGACTGCCACCACTCTTCAATATATTTTGTAAAATATTTTGTCTATATAAAAAAAATACTGTCATAAATATTTTGTTACACATGCACATATATATTTATATATTTGGCCTCTAATATTTTCTAGATCCTTCCCCCTGCAGGGCTCATCAAAATCAGAGTCATCTCAGCTACTGAACAAAGTTGCTAAAAAGATTGTTGGGTCTGGTTACCTTGATGCTGTAAAATCTTTGCAACTTGTTGCTGATAATACCATTAATGATGATTTTGTCACAAAAATTGAATTCGAGTCTAGAAGGGACAATACTATTAAGCAGTCTCATGTGCCTAATTTTAGCTCCATTTCAAGTCATTCTTCAACTTCTGCTCAATTACTGAACAAAATGGCTACTTCTCTTTCTAAAAAAACTCATGGCCATGAAGCTGCAAAAGCAATATTTTCAAAAATAATGGAAGGTGATGAGAAAAGTGAGGCTAGCGCTGATGGTAGTGCCAATAATAATGCTCTGAACCTTTTTGAGGATGAACCAAAGATAACAAGAATAATTGACTCTCCTTCTAGTCCTACCGTAACATTTAATGAAGTACTCTCACACTCATGCTTTCTAGATAATTGGCAATGTTTTTCATCTAATTATATATCTTTTGGAAATTGTGCTGCAAGTGGTGATGATAGCAGTGTATCTGGAGTAAACTTGAGAAGTAGTAGCAGCTTTTGCATTGAATCTCCTAATTATTCTACGTTGTGCTTCTTAGATGAGAATGCACCAGCAGCTTCAGCTGCTGATAAATCAGATGATTACTTGAATGAAATTTTAACGTGTGAGGATGAAATAAGCAAGTACATTCAGTATTTGTAAGAACCCCATGGAGAATCTTGAATAATATAGGGATCTTGATCCTCTCAAGTTATCATTTCTATTCAGGATTGGTGGACTCAATTGTTTTCATTGCCAAAGTTTTTCGGGGGAAACTTCCGGGTGTTCACTCTCCCATGTGACATATCTAGTTGAATCTTGGAGAGTAAAAAATGGGAAGTGAAAACTTACAAATCATAGAATATTAGTACTTGTAATGAATCAGAAGTTTTATTTTTTCTTTTTTTTCCCTTTAAAATTTAACTTAGAGAACTTACAGGAAATAGTGGAATCTGAATAAAAGTGATTTTTTATAAACAATAATTGTAGTTTTTTTACCAAAACAGACGAAAAAATTGTTCATTGTCACATTTCTCACTACATATCTCCGGTCCGGCCATTTAAATTCTCCAAGCACATATGATGTGAGTACATATGTGCTTTACTTTTTGTAAAAAAAAAATAATTAAAACATAGGCCACTAGAAATTTCATCATTTTTATATGATGGCTAGTTATATGATTTCAGTATGTGAAAAATGTGTCAATGATAATGAATGGTTTTCAGCGTGATGAGATGTGATGAATACCCAAATACATTAATAAAAGTAGTATTTATAGGCAATTACAAGAAAAACTGTTATCTTAATTTAAAGAAACTTATAAATCTGAAATGTAAATGCAAGCATCACATTGATTTTGATGAAGACAAAGTTTAAAGACAAAGTTTAAGTCATGGACAAATCAACAAACAACAAAACCAAAATTCAAAGTTCAAGCATTCAAGAAGATCTAGAAGGCTAAGAGTATTTTTTATTATCTTAGGTCTTAAGATGTTTGATTGGGTAGAGTCTAGGTTAGATGAACCTTAATGGAAGTCTCACAACTTACATGCATATACATACATGATTTACACGTGCACGCATAAATACATGATCACCGCATTAAAACAAGGTTAAATCATACATCATTCAATATCACGCATCATACTTTCACAAATCATGTAGGAGGTTCATAACACATCAAAGTAACTTACCATAAAACCCTTAATCGATAAAGGTTGAGTTAATCGATTAACCTGTGCAAAATGGGAACTCGTTAATCGATTAAGTTAAGGATTAATCAATTAATGGAAGTTACAGTTTCTTGAATATTGATTTTTAAAGATCATTAATCGATTAAGTAAAGTGTTTATTTGATTAACTATACCAGAAAATAGAACTATATTTTAAACCAACTTTTTCCATTAGCTAGGTAACACATTGAATCAGATTGACTTTCACTTTACATTCAAAGATCAAATTTTCCAAGTGTTTCTGAAAAGAGAAAAATATATTTTGATACACAAAAAGAGATAAGTGAATACTTCATGAGTCATTAAAGAAGTATTACAAGATTTTCAAGTCATGTCAACTTTACAAAACCTTGCATCTTACATCTTCATATTCTAGGTTGTGTGAGACTTTTGGAAAGATTTTAGATTCTGGAAGTGCGTGTATATTCAGCACATTTAGGTGCATAATTATTTTATACACATTGTAATTGTTAGGTATTAGTGGACAGAACACACCTAGAATGAGGGGGGTTGAATAGGTGCCGCAGTTACCAATTACAGTTTTTCGCACCGAAACACTATTCTGGAAAAAGCCCCAGCTAATCGATTAACACTCTGTCTTAATCGATTAACTCATGGAAAACAACAAGTTGCAGAATGGTTTATTGCACATCCACTCACCGATACTCAAGAATAGATAAAGCATATATATTTGAACATAATTAAACTAGATATAGCAAATTAACAACATCCAAAATATCAGCTAATATTAGGCAATGAAACAACTTGAAATGTAAAGAGATTAGGGATAGAAAAAGCCCGCAACAAGGAATTTTATCATGGTTCGTTTGCAAGTCCACTTGCAAACTATATTCATGCCTCCCCTTTTGATCTCGGGATGTTTTCTTCACTAATATTGAATCAAATCTATTGTTACTTGCAAACTTCCAATACAAACACTTAGACACTCCTTTCTTGAATCCAAGAACCCACTTTCTTGGTTTGACTATTCTAATCGCCTAAGAAACCATTTCTTACGATCTAGACCCAACCAAGAACTCGTTCTAAACTCAAGACCTCTAAGTCTTGGTGAAGACTCACTGAATCTCTTAGGTGGTAAGACACTAAGAGACAACCTCCCTTATTACAACAAAAAACAGTACAAAAATAGAGTATGTATGAGTTCATTAATATGTTGAAACTCAGCTAAAAATCCTATACAAAACTCACAAGTTAACATGAATATGTATGAATTCATTAATATGTAGAAACATAGAATTTCTACCCTAAAATTCTCCTAAAGAAATGCAAGAATCATGCAAGAAAAGATAGGAATGTTTAACATATTAAACTGCATGTAATAATATGACAATTAAAGCCTAAACAAATAATACTATCTCTCATTATCTCATAATGCATTTCACTCTGCCTATATGACACAATTAAGCACGAAAAATATGCAACTAACAATTCTAAAAATGAATGATATGATGTTTGTACATGACCTAAAAACACAGTTTAGATAGAAAACCTTTCTAAGACCTAGTTAATCGATTAAGTGCCCTTTTAATCGATTAACAGGCTGTTGAGAATAACTATTTTCAGGTTTTCAGTTATCTGTTAAAACCGAATTCACGTTAATCGATTAACATCTTTCTTAATCGATTAACTGCCACATTTTTCAGCTAAATGATTAAATGATAAACTACCTATATGTTATACTTATCAACTATACATGTTTTACCAATATATTATGCCTAAGATGCACATGTAACATGTATGATTAATGCATGAACATATAATAATCTAGATGCCATGTCTCATGTAAATGAAATGATTGTTTTCAAGGCTTGTGAGAATTGCATCTAGGTTTACCTAACCTAGACTCAATATATAAGGCACACATCTAAGACTTCTAAAAATAACTCTTTTAAGGAACCTAGTCTAGATATGAAACCATTGATTCCACGTCATGTTGATTTGTTGAGTCATCTTCAAGCTTTTACTAAATCCTTGTCTTCATCAAAACATAGGCAATCTAGTAGTGTAATCCTCTTAGTATTGCCAAGTATTGTTATACTTGTAAATACCCATCTTGTGGGTCAAACTTTCACCAACAAGGTGATCTTTATCATAAGATTCCATGATGATGGTGTTAGACACATCAATATGCAGATAATCAATGATCCTCGAAATGAATATACTATAAGGTAGCAAATTGGATTGCGAAGTAGACACACTACACATGACCTTAAGGATCTCCTCAGGCCAATTAATCATAACATTTTCCTTAACAACATACATGAACCTCAAATCACTCACGGTGGGATGTGCATGATTTGTGTTCCTCTGAACCAAAATATACGCTATCAGATAGTGCAATAGCCTATTTTCCATAGATAATGATCCAACTTTTGTTAATTCTCCTTGGATATACAGATGGGGACCTCTCGGACATGACTTGTAAACCTCAGCAACATCAAATGAATTCTTCACTTAGCTCAAATAAATTTCCAGAAACCATCCTTATATCTAAAGTTGGCATAAAATTCTCTAATCAATGTTGGGTATATATTTCCCTTTAATTCCAAAAAAGTGACAGCTCCTTGAGCTTGCATGCCTTGCGTTAATTCAATATTTTGTTCCGCCATCCAGGTTAAATTGGCATACCTGATATATGTTGGTTTCTTGCCTTGAAACTTTGACAACCGAGTCTCCTGCAAAATGAGAGAGTAGTAGAGATCTCCATGGTCCTGCCTCACACTTGGATTCGAAGATGAAGCAATAGGAGCCCTTCGTGTGTGTAGAGCAGTTGTCTTAATCCTTTTTGAACGACCTCTTTTCATTTTTTATTGCAAAACCGATTGAGAGGTGTAGGAGGATTTTGGGAGGAACCTAAACTTAGGGTTTGGAATTGGGGAAAATGGGTTTCCTTGGAAAATTTGAGAAGAATTGGGATGAAATGAAGTGCAACGTGGGTAGAGGGTGAGGTTTAATATGCTTTTAAGCTAAGAATTCAGATTGTGTTGTTGCCTCTGAGATTTAGAAAGAAAAGGGGATAAAGAGGATTTGAAAAAAAATGTCAAAAATGCTATTGTTTCTATTTTATCTGTTGTCGTTAATCGTTTAAGCGATGTACTTAATCGATTAATCATAATTAAAATTCTAATTTTCAGAAAAATAAGCCTAGGCAGTCGATTAAGATGGGATATTAATTGATTAAATTTTGTGAAAAATAAAGTGTTGCTAATGGAACTTATTCTAATCGATTAAGACTCATGGTTAATCGATTAACAGTCATCAGATTTGTAAAATTAAGTAGGTTTTTGAGTTTTAGAAGCATGCAAAGATTTATAACATATATGAAGCAATTTTAAGCAAACATGCATACATATAGGGCTTATTATACTATATCATGAATCATATTAGGAATAGAATGCATTCAACAAGTATTCATTTTGAAGCATATTAGACATTTAACATGTGAAACACATAATAAAGTGTTAGACGATTTAATCAAGATATTTTTCATCAAGGATTCCAAGTTCTCTTCGAAGAACATAGATAGTATCTCGTGAGAGGGGCTTGGTGAAAATATCAGCTGATTGCTTAGTAGTTTCAACAAATTCAAGCACACAATCGCCTTTTTGAACATGATCACGCAAGAAGGGATGTCTAATTTCTATATGTTTGGTTCTCGAATGCAAAACGAGATTCTTGGATAGGTTTATGGCACTTGTATTATCACATTTAATGGGGATCTTTTCTAGATTAAGACCAAAGTCCTTAAGTTGCTGCTTCATCCATAGGATTTGAGTGCAACACACACCAACGACAATATATTCCGCTTCGGCGGTGGACAAAGCAACACATGCTTGCTTTATACTATGCCATGCAACTAAGAAACTTCCTAGTAAGTAACAAGTCCCACTAGTGCTCTTCCGATCTAACTTACATCCAGCAAAATCGGAATCGGAATACCCTACCAATGATAATGAGGCATCCCTAGGATACCATAATCCCATATTTATTGTTCCTTTTTAAATATCTCATGATAGGTTTAACAACACTATAATGTGAATCTTTAGGTAATGCTTGAAATCTAGCACACATGCAAACACTAAACATAATATCGGGGCGGCTCGCAGTCAAATATAATAAAGAGCCGATTATCCCTCGATACTTGGTTACCTCAGTAGCTTTTCCCTTTTCGTCTTTGTCTAGATAGCAAGCGGACACCATATGTGTAGAAGTTTCTTTACATTTTTCCATGTCAAACTTTTTGAGTAACTCCTTGTAGTACTTCGATTGATGAATGAAGATGCCACTTTCCATTGTTTAATTTGTAGCCCAAGGAAGAAAGGCAGCTCATCCATCATCGACATCTCAAATTCTTCCTGCTTCATCTCAGAAAATTCTCTACAAAGAATGTCGTTAGTAGATCCGAAAATTATATCATCAACGTATATTTGAACTAATAATACATGATCATCTAATCTACGGATAAAGCGGGTAGTATCAACCATACCCCTCACGAACCCTTTTTCAAAAGGAAAGAGCTCAATTTGTCATACCAAGCTGTAGGAGCCTATTTCAGGCCATAGAGAGCCTTCTTAAGCTTATATACATGGTTCGGATATTTAAAATTTTCAAAGCCGGGAGGTTGATCAACATACACCTCCTCTTGAATGTAGCCATTCAGAAAGAAGCTCTTAACATCCATTTGAAAGAGGTTAAAGATCATAATCGATGCAAAGGATATGAGCATCCTAATGGGCTCTAATTTGGCTACAAGAGCGTAGGTCTCATCATAATTGATGCCTTCTTCCTGGTTGTAGCCTTTGACCACTAAGCATGCCTGATTTCTTATGATCAAGCCAGATTCATCTAGTTTGTTTCGGAAGACCCATCTAGTACCAATCACTAGATGTTCTTATGGCTTAGGGACCAAGTCCCATACATTATTGTGCTCAAACTAGTTTAGCTCTTCTTGCATAGCTATAGCTTAGTGCACATCCTCAATGGCCTCATCGATGGTCTTTGGCTCGATTTGAGATACGAAAGCAACAAAGTTACAAAAATTACGTAAAGAACTACGAGTTACCACCCCCGTATAGATATCACCTATAACTTTGTCAAGTGGATGATCTTTCTTGGTCTTCCACGTGATCGACAAGTCCTGAAGCTCATCTTGGAAAATTTGCTCTGCTTTTTCTTCTTTGTCCTGGTCCATGTCCTTAGAGTATGCTTCTCATAAAGCACCTGCAACATCATCAGAAAATACCTTTCTCTTCCCTTTTGGACAAGATTCATCAAAATGAACATGTACAAACTCTTCTACTTGCATGAAATATTTATTAAAAACTCGATAAGCTTTACTATGCAATGAATACCTTAAAAATATTCCCTCATCCGCTTTTGAGTCAAATTGTCCTAGCGCTCTTTTTCCATTATTTAAAATAAAACATTTACTTCCAAAAGCATGAAAATGAGCAATATTAGGTTTTCGGCCTTTTAAAAGTTCATAAGGAGTTTTCAAAAAAGTAGGCCTCAAGAGTATACGATTTATCACATAACAAGCAGTGTGCACTACATTAGCCTAGAAGTACTTAGGAACCTTGCTTTCGTTCAGCATGGTTCTAGCAAGCTCCTCTAGAACTCGATTCTTCATTTCAACAACTCCATTTTGTTGAGGGGTACGCAGAGCCAAGAACTGATGCATGATACCATGTTTATTACAAAATTTATCAAACTGGTGGTTTTCAAACTCACCACCATGATCAGATCGAATAAATACTATATTAAGATTAAACTGATTTTGAATTTGTTTGGCAAGGTTTTTGAAAAGATTTGAATGCATCACTCTTAGAAGTTAAAAATAGTGTCCATGTGAATATAGAGAAATCATTAACATTTACATGAGAGAGTAGTAGGGGTCTTGAGTTGGCTGATACTCAATAGATTGTGCTCTAGGCCTTCAACGTATAGTACATTCTCGATCACTGCTTGAGTTGAGTTGCCAATTGTCCCGGTGCCAAGTATCTTTCCTTTGTTGTTGTCTCCATACATGACAAACCCTTTTTCTTTCAATAATAGATCTAGGAATTTCAATCTATAACCCGTCATATGTCTCGAGTATCCATTATCAAGATACCAATGTTGCTTGTGTGCTCGTAGACATACCTGCAAAATAGATCACTTGCCTTTTTCAAGTACCCAATTTATATTGGGTCCTTTTCTGTTAGTAACCATGGACTTATCTCCCTTTTTCATCTAGACATATACACCACTTGGTATACCATACTTCCTGATATAGCAAGAGTAGGAAGTGTGGCCATGTGTGCCACAATAGAAACATGTAGAAACTTTCTTATTATAAAACTTTTTATTAGGTCGACTTACAGGTTTCCTATATGGTCTTTCCCTACGCATAGGGAGATTATATCCTAATCTAGTATGGTCACCAACATTTTTAGTTTGACCAAGCATAGTTTCTAATTGATTTTGACTCTCTATGAGTTTTGCGAGTTTTTCATTAAGTTTCAAATTCTAATATTTCAAAGTCGCACAAGACTCACAGACAGTTGATTGACATAAATTATCATTTGAGAAATTGCATGTATTACATGAAAATATTAGATCTAAGGTTTCATTCTCAAGTTTCAGCTCATCTAATTCTTTATGTAATAAAACTATTTTCTAATCATTTAGAAGGATTACTTGTTTTTATCAGAATTAATCCTAGCTTTTTTTTAATTCTTCATGCAATTCGACATAAGCATTATATAAGTCCTCATAAGGAGGTGAATCATCAGAAGAAGAAGATGAGGTGTCAGAGTATACCTGATTGTTTACCACCTTTGAATTTGAGTTGCAAGATTCAATTGTCCTGGTCATTACGCATAGCTTGACAGTCTCCTCTTCATCTGAGGTGCTTGATATCGTATCCTCCTCTAGTACGTCCTAGACAATGTAGGCCTTCTTTGAATTGAAGTCCCGAGGAGTGCTCTTCTCCAAATCAACTTTCTTGAGGTAAGTAGGACATTGAAATCTCATGTGTCCTGGCTTACCACATTCGTGGCAAGTGAAACACTCTTTGTTATCTTTGTCTTTTCTAGTTGACTCACGCGCTTCTTTCTTCTAAAAACGTTTAAAGCCTCATTTCTTTAAGAATTTCTTGAATTTTCATACGAGAAGGTTCAACGTTTCATCATCAATATCTGAATCAGACTCAACATCTTCTTTCTCTTTAGTAGGTTGACACGTTGTTGCTTTAAGAGATATGCCTCTCTTCTTGCGATCTGATTCCTCATGTATCGTCAAGCGCCCAAGTTCCATCTTGTGCTCTTGAAGCTTTCTAAATAATGTTTCCAAAGGCATGGAATCAAGATCCTTGGATTCTATGATAGCTGTAACTATAGGTTGCCATCTCCTGCCAAGACAACGTAAAACTTTATTAGTTAGTTTTCTTTTGCATGTCGCCGATAGATTCATTGAGCAACATAGGAAACAGCTCGTACTCATGTGTTAGTGCATTCAACCTGGCACGGTTGACTTTACTAGTGCCTTCATGAGTCACTTGTAAAGTGTCCCACATTTCCTTGGCACTTTGACACTGTGAAAGCCGAAAGAATTCATCATATCACAAGGCCAATGTGATGATATTTTAGCATGTAGGTTGTATTGAACCTTTTTACGTTCATCATCGGTCCATAAAATATTGGGTTTTTCTTTCGGTTCATCGTCCACTAGATGCATTGGGACGAAAGACCCATTGACTACAGGTTTCCAAATATCCGAGTCAATGGCTTCAATGAATATCTTCATCCGGACTTTCCAGTAGGTGTATCCTTCATCACTGAATACGGGAGGGCGGTTAATGGATGCGTCATCACCGCCAAAGGGGTTGGTTGAACCCATTTGTTTCCCTTAAGGATCACGCGTATGCGGTTGAGCTAGCACCTCGTACTAGCTTTGATACTACTTGTTAGGTATCAGTGGACAGAATACACCTAAAAGGGGGGAGGGTTGAATAGGTGTCGCGGTTACCAATTACCGCTTTTCGCAGCAAAGCCCTATTCTGGAAAAAGCCCCAGTTAATCGATTAACACTCTGTCTTAATTAATTAACTCACAGAAAATAGCAAGTTGTAGAATGGCTTATTGCACAGCCACTCACCGATATTCAAGAACAGATAAAGCATATATATTTGAACAGAATTAAACTAGATATAGCAAATTAACAGCATCCAAAATATCAGCTAATATTAGGCAATGAAACAACTTGAAATGTAAAGAGATTAGGGATAGAAAAAGCCTGCAACAAGGAATTTTATCTTGGTTCGTTTGTGGGTCCACTTGCAAACTACATCCAGGCCTCCCCTTATGATCTCGAGAGATTTTCTTCACTAATATTGAATCGAATGTATTGTTACATACAAACTTCCAAGAACCCACTTTCTTGGTTTGACTATTCTAATCGCCTAAGAAAACCTTTCTTACGATCTAGCTCGAGCCAAGAACTCGTTCTAAACTCAAGACCTCTAAGTCTTGGTGAAAACTCACTGAATCTCTTAGGTGGTAAGACACTAGAGAGAACATCCCTTATTGCAACAAAAAACAGTACAAAAATAGAATATTGTAAAGCACAATGTTGCTCAAAATATTACAATTGAAACTCAGCTAAAAACCCTATACAAAACTCACAAGTTAACATGAATATGTATGAGTTCATTAATATGCAGAAACACAAAATTTATACTCTAAAATTCTCCTAAAGAAATGAAAGAATCATGCAAGAAAAGATAGAAATGTTTAACACATTAAACCATATGCAATAAGATGACAATTAAACCCTAAGCATGATACTATCTCTCACTATCTCACAATGCATTTCGCTCTGCCTAATGACACAATTATGCACGAAAAATATGCAACTAGCAATTCTAAAAATGAATGATATGATGTATGGTGCATGACCTATAAACACAATTTATATAAAAAAAACCTTTCTGGACCCAGTAAATCGATTAAGTGCCCTTTTAATCGATTAACGGGCTGTTGAGAATAACGTTTTTCAGGTTTTCAGTTATTTGTTAATATCGAATTCACGTTAATCGATTAACACATTTCTTAATCGATTAACTGACATATTTTTCACCTAAATGGTATATTATCTATATGTTATGCTTATCAAATATACATGTTTTACCAATATATTATGCCTAAGATGCACAAGTAACATGTATGATTAATGCATGAACATATAACAATCTAGATGAAATGTCTCATGTAAATGAAATGATTATTTTTAAGGCTTGTGAGAATTGCATCTAGGTTTACCTAACCTAGACTCAATATCTAAGGCACACATCTAAGACTCTAAAAATGACTCTTGTAAGGAACCTAGTCTAGATATGAAACCCTTGAGTCCATGTCATGTTGATTTGTTGAGTCATCTTCAAGCCTTCACTAAATCCTTATCTTCATCAAAACATAGGCAATCCAATAGTGCTACACTTGACACTTTACACTTTCACTAGGTTTACCTAACCTAGACTCAATATATAAGGCACACATCTAAGATTTTTAAAAATGACTCTTTTAAGGAACCTAGTCTAGATATGAAACCCTTGAGTTCACGACATGTTGATTTCTTGATTCATCTTCAAGCTTTCACTAAATCTTTGTCTTTATCAAAACGTATGCAATCTAATAGTGCTATACTTGACACATTGCACTTTCAGTAATGACATTTCTCTTTGGTTGTGGTATCACCAAGAAGAAGAGAAAAGGTTGGAGAAACCCTGGTTAGACGTGACGAGGAGCCATTATAAGCTATGTTGACCATACAAGTATCTCGGTAGAGAAGTTACAAGTGGTGGGGTCGTCCATTAGAAGTGGTGAAAGATCCATTAGAAGTGGGTGAATGTAAGTCATTAGAAGCTTAGTCCAAGATAGTCTTGGTGGAAGTGTGCTTGTAAAATATTGTTCCACAATGAAGAAAATCTCTCAAGATCAGAAAGGGAGGTCTGAATGTAGATTGCATGTGGATTAGCAATCGAATTATGATAACAGTCATCGTCTTAATTTTCTTATCCCTTACTCTTAACATTTTCGCAATAATTAATTTACTTTACTTGACATTCAAATCTTTATGAGTTAATTGCATATTATGTTCTATATAATTAATTGTATAAGTTCATCTGGTAAAGTGCATACACGATTAGTTAAATCTCTACATCTTGGTATATCAAGAAAACAAGTTTTTCAAGAAATAAGAACTAATTAATCGATTAAGCTTTGAAGTTAATCGATTATATGCAAAAACAGTTAATCGATTAAGACATCCTTTAATCGATTTCGATTAAATAAAGCGGAAAATCATTGAATACATTTTTAGTCGAAAAATGATAATTGAGTACCGAACTACTTATTTAACCATCTTTAGGTGAAATTTAGAGCTCTTCTAAACCAACATGAAATTAAAATTTAGTCTAAATAAAATATGAAATTATAGTGATGTTCATGGATATAAATGCTCTAAAAAACATGAGCGTGAAGCACCAAGTAGAAATGACAATGGATAAAATCGGAATATGGTATTTCAAACTACATCCATGTTTCTGAAAGAAAAATAAGACTTATCCATGTTTTAACTTTAAATTACAACCTGTTTATTTTCGGTTTTACTTAAATTTCTGCAATTTACATTCCATTTTATTTTACTTTCAAACCTTAAATTTCAGTTTCCTTTCATTTACTGCAAATCATTATCTACAATTGTTCAAGTTCTTCCATTCCAAATCAAATTCCCAAATTATTTATAGAACAAACTACCATAGAAACTCAACAAGCCCACAAAACTCATATCAATATCATTCAAGTTTCAAACTTCGTTAATTTTGGCCATAAGCACTTTGATAGATAACTTAATAAGCATCAAGCCTTTGAAGCACCCATATCATTTTGTACTCTAAAATTGTCTTTATCTTTAACTTACCTTTTATTTTGTATATCCACATATTTCAAAAATATCTTGAAAATCAAATCATGGTCATATGAAGTTGGCACACACAAACACAAGAAATGGGTTTCAATTGTGTGTTTATTAATTTTTTAAATTATTCTCAATAAAACCTTTTATGCAAGCAATTATATAATAATGAAAAATATAAATTGATTTTAAAATACTAACTTTCAAGAAATTCAATTCTCTATGGTTAAAAATAGTTGAAAGTAGTAAAGAAAATGGGGCTAGAAATAACAAACAAAGATTTTTAAATTGCTCACTATTAGTAGCTATGGTTAGTCCTTCTCTGAGTAATTTTCTTTACAATGTACCAAATAACTTATAAGTATTCAATACCTCCTTAGGCAAATATTCTTTCTTATATTAAATTTCGTAGACTTTAACAACTAAATGTTCTTTTAGGCTAATTCTATCCAAGCTCTAAAACTCAAATGAGTATTTGTTGAAGTCATAATGATTTTTTAATTTCAAGTAAGAAATATTTCAAGGAAACCAACTCATTAATCTCATACTTCTTCATAAGTTTTGATGGATAACAAAGTGCTAAATTTGGAAAGTGTAAATAAGTAAGTAATCATTACATAACTTACACCTAAGTTGTTTGTTACATGACATTCGTGTGCTTAACTTATCCAATATCTATGGTGAATAATATATATGTTTTGATGTTAAGCCAAACACATCGACTAGTGACTAAGTTCGTCTTGTTGAGTTACTGCGTCTAGTAACAAATCCGACTAGTGACATATGTGTATAAAACTAAGTCATGTCCAAGACAAACTAAACCTAAGTGACAACCATGTCTAGTTACCATTGTGTCTAATCACTTGAACAATATCACCTTGTATTTTTGTTAACATGGTGTCTTGGTCAAGAAAAGCGAAACAAAAATTGTTTTATCAACTATTGTAATTGTGACTAGTGACATGTGCGAATAAAATCAAGTCATGTCTAAGACAAATTGAGCCCTAGTTACAATCACGTCCAATTACCGTTGCGTCTAATGACTTCACCATTATCACCTTGCCTTTTGGTTAACATAGTGTCTTCATCAAGAAAAGCAAAAGCAAAATTACTTTATTGGCTATTGTAATTGAGCATGTTTCTTATACAAGTTGTTGATGGTAACTACTTTGAGTAAAATATTTATTAGAAGATAATTATGATTTTAGAACAATATTCTTGTTTGGTGTGATAATACGAGTGTTATTAACTTGTCTAAAAGTCACATTTTCAGAACTCTAGGGCTAAAGAATATAAAGATTAAATATCATTTTATGAGAGATTATGTGAAAAAAGGTGGTTTTGAATTATAATTTGTGGATATTGAAACCTTTGGACTTGTAGCTAGAATAGAAGCCATTAGAATTCTTGTCTTATGTTGCACAAAACAAAATCACTCTTTCTCAAATGCATGTGAAAAATGCTTTTTTAAATGATGAAATTCAAGAGAAAGTCTATGTTAGAAAACCTCATGGTTTTGAAGATTTTTAAAAATCTAATCTTGTTTTTAAAATAAAGAAGACTATTTATGATCTTAAGCGGGCTCTGAGAACTTGGAATGAAAGACTAAGCAATTATCCTTTGAAAAATAGTTTTGCAAGAGGAAAAGTAGACACTACCTTTTTCAAGACAATTTCTCAAAATAATTTTATCATTATATAAGCCTATGTAGACGATACCATTTTTTATACTATTATTTAAAATCTATGCCAATGAGTTTAGGTACCCCTCTCTCTTCCACATACCCTTATACAAACCCAAATAAACCGTCTCCTTCTGAATTTTTTTTAGTAAGCTTGTTGAAACAATTCATTAAAGGCTAAAAAGTGTTGAGAAAGAAGCTAAAAAGGTTTTACCTTGGAAAATCCCAAACTTCCAATTGAAAGAAAGAACAAACCTAAGGTTAGAGAAGGACTTCTTAAAATCATCTAGACTTCTTGATTCATTTTTATTTTCATACAATTAATTTGGTGCTAATAAATGAAGGATACCTGGTTATCTAGTTGAATAATTGATCATGTACTATGCATAATTGATTATCGATCGATTAATAACTGAAAATAATTGTTGCATACTCGATTATATGGGATAAATTTGTGTGTATTGAAGCATCTAAGTAACCTCACACATATTCAAATCTTTCTAGGTGTGTGTAAAATACTTATTTTCTTAACACCATGATCACATGAGATGTTGGTGAATATTGTTAGAAATTCATAATTTCTAATTAAGGTAGACATTATATATTTAATACAGTTACATTAGCTATTTATTTTGGGGTTATAAAACAAGTGGTCTAATTACTGACAACCTATAAGACTTCTAAAATGGATAACGAATATGAGCTTAATGAGTGGATACCCAAACAGTTGGCCTATAGGAGATAATGAAAACCCTATAAGTTAACACATAAGGAACGGTTATGGTCCCCAAGACACCAAATCAAAAATAATTTTCATCTCCCCCTATTAGAGAGAAAACAAAGGTCCCAAAACGAATTCAAGATTTGGTTAAGGAAGGTTATCATACCAAAACTCTCTCAAAAGGTATATCAAATGAGTAGATCTAAGAACATGAATTCATGTACGATATTATATTATTATTTTATATTATGTGTGAGAATCATGAGATTCAATATCCTAGGATTGGTATTCACCAATCATAAGAAAATATCTAACAAGTGGTATTAGAGCTTTAGGTTCTGAATTTTATGGTTCTACATTAAAATGTTTTTTCCCCAATTTTTTATAAATCCTAATTTTTTATATTTGGGAATTTTTATGTTTCCGCTATTGGTTATGAAAATTGTGTAATTTGTATTATGAATCTTTGCAACATGTGTTGAAGTATATATTGACATTTGTGCATGCACATTGCATTAAGTTTTATGACTCTGTTATAGAATATGTATCATATGTGCACTAATGTCTTACTGTTGAACATTGACTTTTGTCATTTTACACTTTTGTCATTTGCTAATGTATATGTATAAGATATATATGAGCTAAGACATGTTTTTATTTTATACATATACAATATGGAATTCTCGGTCTTGTATATATATTGCGAATTAAAAGGTACATATATACATATATAATTGTTTCCAGCTTGAGGTTGTTGTGATTCTGAAATTACTTGTTAAAGTTAAAATATATATATAATAGTTACGGTTAATGCTTAAAATTATGAGGAGGAATCCGTTTACACCCAAGTTTCATTTGCACTAATTACACTAATTCTCAACCGTCAATTTTCTTAAATCTAACAAACCAAATGAGTGAGTGCAATAAATGATGAGAGAGAAAAAGAGAAATCTTAAATAACTTATTGCACTCACTCGTTTGGTCCATTAGATTTAAGAAAATGAACGACTGAGATTTAGTGTTATTAGTGTAAACGGAACTTGAATGTAAACGGATCCCTCCTCTAAAATTATATATACTTTACAATGTTAGTGTATGAAAGTGTGTATATATATATAATGTTATATATATGTTTTAAGATATGCATGATCATATTTGATTTGAGTTTTTGATAATGATTTGCATATATCTTTTTATGCTTTTCACTTTTAATCTACTTTATATTTGATTAAGATTGCATCCATTTTTATGTGTTGATATATATGTAATATATCTTTTCTAATTTGGAATTATATTATTGGGTTAGATTTGTTAATCATAAAAAATATCAAATTTGAAAGTTTTAATTTCAAGATCATAATTTTTTTATAATGAACCCATATTGTTTTCCTTTTGTCTTGTAATTATTTTTTAATTAATTGAAGCAATATGTTGTCAAAGTAACCTATATTATGGAAATTGATTAAGATTACATAGATGAGTATGAGATTATTTATGCGAATTGTGTTCGGCCCAAAGGAAGACACAATTTGGCGAAGTAATAACATACTTGTGATGATAAATAAGTAAGAATTATAAAGTTTTTCTTCTTCATGTGAATAATAGTCGGTCCAAAGAAAAACTATTGTTTAACAAAACTAATTGTTAATATTTGATCATTACGTTGAGAGTACCACTTACAAATTCATTTCTCTTTCCAAAGACTAGAAATTGATATTGTGCTAGGAATCTTATGATGAATCTAGTATATGAACATGTCTTATTTTATATATATTACCTGACTTGTTTGTTTAAATGGTTGCAGCATTTATGGTTTGTTGCATTGGTTGTTGGTTGATTGCATTGTTAAGTGGTTGCTATTGTTGAACCATTGTTTCTATTTGGACAACTTGCCCTGCCATGTTTAATCTTGTATAAAATGGTAATATTTTTTTTGATGGAAAATTTAAAAGGACCATCACTGGAATTCAAAATGCAGTCATTGTGATGAGAATAATGCAATGCTACCAATAGGCTATAATGGATATATGTATTTGTATATGGATATAAATAATATATGATTTGTATTAAGTGTTGAGTCAAACTCAACTAAATGATTTTTATTTTGGAAAGTAAAATTGTTTGACATTTTAAGTGAACCTATTAAATAAGAAGTCGACAAAGTGACATCTTTTCTGCGAATTGTTTGAAATAAATGTCAAATGCGAGTGTGTATATGTATCAATGCGAGTATTAATCAGCCCAAAGGAAGATTATTATTTGCCCGGATCATATACACACATGTGATGGTAAACACGTGAATATTATAATGTTGCATATGTGAATGATAAATCAGTCTAAAGAAGAGTTTATTATTTGACATGCATTATGACCAATGTTTGACCATTACAAACAAGAGTACCATTAGTAATTCATATAAAATATTAAATCAGTTGTATGTTTGCATTTTGTGTAAATAGTGATCGGCCCAAAAGAAAATTACTATTTGACCCAAATTACAAACATATTTGTAACAATAAATATGTGATAACCATATGGTGTTCCATGTAAATAGTAAGTCAATCCAAAGAAAGACTTATTGTATGACAAAATTGATTATCAATGTTTGATTACTACAATGAGTGTACTACTTACAAGTTATTATTTTTGTCCAAAGACTGGATATTGATGTTGTACTAGGTAACTCGTAATGTGCTCCATCATCATTTGAATTTAAGTATTAAAGTTGTATGTGAATTTAATTGTAATAATGATTGCAAATTGTTATGTTCTTTTACTAGTGCCGCAAATATTTCTACTCAAATTAAGAACATCCCATTATTGAATGGGACAAACTTCAAGGTCTATAAGGAAGTCGTAGAAATTATTATCGGCTATATGGATTTAGATCTAACACTTAAGGTGGAGAAATCCATTTCTAATATGGAAATCCTCGATGAGGTTACAATTGAGAAATTTGAACACTCTAATCGAATATGTATAATGATCATGAAACATTATATTCTAGAAGCGTTTTGAGGCTCTATTTCTGAGGGTCGGAGTGCAAGAAATTTCCTTGAAGAAATAGAACCATACTTTGCCAAAAATGAAAAGGCGAAGACGAGTAGCCTTTTGGCTAAACTCATCTCCATTAATTATAAAGGCAAAGGGAACATAAGGGATTATATTATGGAGATGTCTAATCTCGCATCAAAACTCAAGCCACTTAAGTTAGATCTTGGTGATGACTTGCTCGTGCACTTGGTTTTGATCTCGCTTCCTACATACTTTAGGGAACATAATGGATTATATTATGGAGATGTCTAATCTCGTATCAAAACTCAAGCCACTTAAGTTAGATCTTGGTGATGACTTGCTCGTGCACTTGGTTTTGATCTCGCTTCCTACATACTTTAGGCCATTCAAAGTGAGCTATAACACTCAGAAGGACAAATTGTCTCTCAATGAGTTTATATCTCACTGTGTGCAAGAGAAAGAGAGGTTGCATAGTGATAAGACTAAAAGTGTTCATTTGACTATGACCTCTTAGAATAAGAAAAGAAAGAACAATAAGGATGTTGTGAAAAAGGCTATTTATTTGTGTTTTTCCTTAAAGAATGTGGAATTGTTCTGCAATACATTATGAATAGGCAAACCTAGTATGAAGGGTGTTGTTGAGCGATAAAATCGAACTCTTAAGGATATGGTGAGAAACATGGTTAGTCAACCTTCCTTACCAGAGTCTCTTTGGGGGAGCTTTGAGGATCACAATTTACATCCTTAATAAGGTTCCATGTAAAATAGTTAACAAAACCCCATATGAGCTTTGGAGTAATAAAAGTCTAAGCTTAAAATACTTACACATTTGGGGTTTTCCAGTTAAGGTGCAGCCTTATAGACCACATGAAAAGAAATTGGACTCAAGAACTATTAGCTTCTATTTTATTGGCTATGTTGAATGTTCTCGAGGCTATAAATTTTATGATTTCACTTGAACTTTATTGAGACGGGAAATACAAGATTTCTTGAGGAAGTTGATTTTGGGAGGAAGAGAACAGAAAAAATGTTGTCTTTGAGGAAGAACCTGTCACTAATGGTGAACATGTTCTTGTGCCTATTACCATTCAAGGAACAACTTCGGTAAGAGAAGATAATGTTCAGAATATTGTTCCTGACAATATTCTTGAACAAGACAACAATGAGGTTCTCTCTCAAGTACCTATAGAACAAATTCAACAACCTAAAGAAGTAGAAGTGCCATTAAGGAGATCCAATAGAGAGAGGAGAAGTGCAATTCTTGATGATTATATTGTATTTCTTTAAGAACATGAGGATGACATCAGTTTAACAGAGGATGGTCCATTGAAATTCTGTCAAGCCATGAAAAGTTCTAACTCTCAAAAGTGGATTGATGTCATGAAGGATGAGATGAAGTCTATGCATGATAATGACATTTGAGATCTTGTCGAATTACTTGAAAGTGCGAAACTTGTTGGTTGTAAATAAATATTTAAAACCAAGAGGGATTCGAAGGGTAATATTGATAGATATAAAGCTCGTCTATTGCTAAATGCTACACTTAGAAAGAAGGCATTGATTATAAAGAAACTTTCTCTCTAGTATCTTCGAAGGATTCTTTTAGAATAATATTGGTACTTGTAGCTCATTTTTTATTTAGAGCTACATCAGATGGATGTTAAGACTGCCTTTCTAAATGGTGACATTAAAGAAATGATCTATATGGTGCAACTACAAAATTTTGTGTCAATTGGCTCAAAGTCAATGGTATGCAAATTAAAGAAATCCATCTATGGCCTTAAACAAGCTTCTCATCAATGGAATCACAAGTTTCATAAAGTTATTACCTCGTATAGTTTTGAGGTAAATAAAGTTGATGATTGTGTGTATCATAAGTGTAGTGGGAGTAAATTAATATTCCCGATATTATATGTCATATTGCTTGCGAACAATGATATAGAACTATTGCATGAAATCAAAATATTTCTAGCAAATAATCTTGGGGAAACTTATTTTGTATTAGGTATTCAGATACTAAGGGATCGTTCTCAAGGTATCCTATGGATGTTACAAGAAAGCTATGTAGATAATGTCCTAGATAGATTTGACATAAAAGAAAGTAAACCAGGATATACCCCTATAGCTAAGGGAGACAAGTTTAATCTCGAATAGTGCCCCAAAAATAACCTTGAAAGATACGAGATGCAAAACATTCCTTATGCATCTGCTGTAGGAAGTCTAATGTATGCTCAAGTTTGCACACGTCCCGACATAGTGTTTGTCATTGGAGTTTTTGGGAAGATATTTGAGCAATCCTATAATGAATCACTAGAAGGCAATCAAGAATATTATACATTATTTTAAGAGAACAAAAGAGTTCATGCTCACTTATCGGATGTCTAAGAATTTAGAGATCATTTGGTACTCTGACTCTGATTTTGCTGGATGTCTAGACAACAAACATACCACCTTTGGATATGTATTTATGTTGGTTGGAGGTGCTATCTCTGGGAAGTCCTGTAAAAAGACACTCATAGCTCCTTCAACCATGGTTGTGGAGTTCATGGTTTGTTTTGAGAGTCAGATCATGGCATATGGTTGCGGAATTTTGTCACTGACTTACGTGTGGTCGATGGTATTAAAAGACCATCGAGAATTTATTGTGACACTAAGTCTACAGTTCTTTACTCCAACAATAATATGAGTTCTACAAAGTCAAATTTTATTGATATCAAGTTTCTGGTTGTTAAAGAAAGTGTTTAAAATAGACAAAGTTTCATGAAACATATAGAGACAAATTTTTCGCTAGCTGATCCATTGATTAAGGGTTTGGTAACTAAAGTCTTTCATGAGTATATTGCTCATATGAATATTGCTCCTAAGGATACCTTAGTTCAGTGGGAGTCTATATGTTTTATGATTTACTTTGGATGTTATACATAGTTTTATGCATAATAAAGTTGATGGTTTATTGTTCTATTTTGAACTTGTGTATTGTAACTATTGTGTTGCAATTAAGGACTTTAGATTGATCTCACTAAATAATAAAGAAGGACTAGTTGTAAATAGACATGTTTAAGATCACATTGCATGAAATTTCCATGTCACTCATCCATATTTGATTTATGTCATTTAGTATATTGTTATGGTGATCATCATGGTCGAGTCATGTTTGAATGTGATGACGGTCGCGGTGCTTCCATATTTGATATATGAGATGGACCAGTTTATATTAAGGAGAATTCTAAATATAAATAGCATACGAATGTGCACCTAAAGAATATATGATATAATTATTTCAGGAAAAATATGAAGTCAAAGTGGGAGATTGTTAGAAATTCATAATTTCTAATTAAGTTGGACATCATTTATTTAATACGATTATATTGGCTATTTATTTTGGGGTTACAAAACAAGTAGTCTAATTACTAAGAAACTATAAGACTTCTGAAACAGATAACGAATATGGGATTAATGAGTGGATACCCAAACAGTTGGCCTATAGGGGATAATGGGAACCCTATAAGTTAACACATAAGGAATGGTTATGGTCCCCAAGATACTAAATCACAAATAGTTTTCACCTCTCTACATCAGAGAGAAAATGAAGGTCCCAAAAGAAATTCAGGATTTGGTTGAGGAAGACCATCATACCAAAACTCTCTCAAAAGGTATATTAAAGGAGTAAATCTAAGAACATGGATTCATGTATGATATTATGTCATTGTTATATATTATGTGTGAGAATCATGAGATTCAAGATCCTAGGATTGATATTTACCAATCATCAGGAAATATCTAACAAATATAACCATATCTTCACCACCTTATAAACTATGTTTAACATTTAGGGTTGTATCAAAGATGAAGCAAGCTACTACATTGCATGTATAAGGTAGAAAGGAGAACCCCCGGTTCATAAGTTGATTTGTGTAATAATCAAACTCTCCTCCTTTCTTGCAAAGAACTTGGTGCCCAAAGCAAGGGGTCTATAAGTCATCATTAGAATCTCTTGATGCATAGGACAAATTCTCGAGATCATTTAAGAAAGCTTGAGAATTTTTTGGTCTACAATATTCTCACAGGGTTTAAAATAAACATCATTGAACTCATCATGACTAACATGAAGAAAACCGCTAGCTCTAAGAACAAGAAAAAGAAGTAGATAGAGAAAAGTTATCCCTATGGCATACTTCTCTCGAATATTTTCAAGGCAAGTAACGTGAAAAAACTACAATGGACCTTTTGGGTAGATATTTGGAATAGCATCAATTCAGAGACTCTCCATCAGATGAAGATTGAACTACTAGGTCAAACAAAATATTCTTTGTCTTTTGATGATAGTTTTGACGTTAATGTCTCTTGGCAAGAAGTTGTTGATGATTCTATTCCTACACAACCAAGTTTAGAGTGACTGCTACATTTGAGGAAGAAGAACAAGAGGAAACCCCTCAGTTTGTAAGGAAAAGGAATAGAAAAGAGTCCTTTAACTCACCTAGATTGACTTTTGTTCCAGACACAATGGAATGTGTCTTCTGCTAAAGTCCTTAGGCACCCACATCCTTTAGTTGTAGAGATTTCTAGTTTTGCCTCCAAGATAATAACATCTTGAGCAGAAGCTAACAAGCCTACCTTGAGCAAGGGAAAATGAGTTCGTCTAGAGTCTTCAATTCATATACCAAAGAAGATAAGAAAAACTATTCCCAAAAGAAATTTGGTACTACTATTGTTGAAACATGGTTCGTTGGAAGCCATTAGTGGGAACATTTGGGTCTGAAATCAAAAAAACTCCCAAATCCTAATAGAAGAGTTTTGAAAAAAACAACTCCCAAATCCCACATGGGAGAGATGAGGGAACTTGAAAAAAAATATAATGTTATAAATATAGGCCTTCTCCCGTCATTATAACTTTCCCCAAGTTAAATGTGCTTTCATTCCACTTTTTATTTCTTCCTCATATTTTCCGCCAATGCATTTCCAGCGAACTTCTCCCTCTTTCTTTCCATGGCACTAAGAATTGGCACAGGCAGCCAAATTGCTTGAATTTCGAGAACTAACACTAGTAGTTAGTATGGAGGGAAAAGAATTGACACGGGTAGCTATATTATGGACATTTCGAGAACTAACAATTGTAGTCAGATTGTGGGAAAAAAACTAACACTAGTAGTCATATTGTGGAAAAAAAACTAACACTAGTAGTCAGATTGAGGGAAAAGAATGGGGCATGGGTAGCCATATTGTGGGCATTTCGAGAACTGACACTAGTAGTCAGATTGTGGGAAAAGAACTGACACTAATAGTCAGATTGTGGGAAAAGAATTGGCATGGGTAGCCATATTGTGGGAATTTTGAGAATTGGCACTAGTAGCCATATTGTAGTGGGTGTATTCGAGAATTCGATAATAGAGATTTTTGCTGTTTTATCCTAGGGATGATGTGGTTGATAGTTTGCTTGCACATTTTGGGTTGCGCTATGAAACGTCTTAAAGAGAGTGACCTAGTCGTGACTCAACCAATAAGTATTATTTCGTACCATTTAGAATTGTTGCAAGCTATGATAACAACAATTTTTAGACGTTTCTATTGTAATGGCATTCATAGATAATATTACGGGACCAAACAGTTATGACCTGAATAAACCATTTTGGTTTGACGGGACAAATTTCAAATGTTGACAACATAAGATGAGAAAGGTTGCACATGTTCTGGAAATCGATATCTCAGTGGTGTTAGATGGGCTGAAAAAGAGGAAATGGATAAACTAGCAATTAATATAGCTCTCTAGAATAAAAATGATTATCTTTATAAGAATTTCATTATGAATGAGTTGTCAGGTGATCTCAAGGATTAGTACAGTCCATACAAGTCTGCAAATTAATTTGGTATGCACTTGAAAAGAAATATGATATTGAGGAAGTTGAGACTAAAAAGTATGTTGTTAGCCGTTATCTCAAGTATCATATGACTGATGATAAATCAGTAGAGACTCAGTCCAATGAGATACATAGAATTCCTCATGAAATCATTTCTGATGGTATAACTCTATAGAGTTAAACTCACAGAGCCTATGAATGTGTATTTGATGGGTATGTTGTAAACAGCAAGACGTATAAGTTTTATGATCTTAACATAAAAGTGATCATCGAGTCTAAACAATGTTGATTTCAATGAAAAAGAAATTCCCTTTTAAATTAAGGAATGATGGGGGGACATCAACTAATCACATACGTGTGATTAGAGATAATGATAAAAAAAAAGTTTGAAATAGAACCTAGAAGAAGTAAGAGAGCAACAATTGCTAGAGAGTATAGACCTGATTATATAGTCTATATACTGGAGGAGAATCCATCAACTCTCCTAGAAGTTTTGACTTCTTTGTATGTTGATTTGTGGCAAGAAGCTATAAATGATGAGATGGATTATCCATAGTCTAACAAGAAACATACTATTTTGGCTCAATCCACTATGGAAGTTGAGATGATAGCACTAGCAACAACTAATGAAGAAGCAAGTTCGCTGAAAAGTTTGCTTGCAGAGATTTCCCTATGGGAAAAGCTAATACCAATTGTATTGATCCATTATGATAGTACCATGACTATTGCAAAAATTAAGAACCACATTTATATCGGTAAGAAACGACAAATTCGTCGTAATCACAACACCATTAGAGAACTACTCTCTATAGGAGCTGTTAGAGTGGATCATGTACATACTGTGAATAACTTAGCATATCCTATGACAAAGGCACTAGCTAGAGAGAAAGTCCATAATACTTCTAAGAGTATGGGACTATTGCCCTTTGAGTGAGGATCACTCATGATGGTAACCCAACCTAACTGACTGGAGATCCCAAGAAATAGGTTCAATGGTTAATAACAAGTTGTGAAGTAATATGAGAATGAACATACTATAAAATTATGAGAAGCATGATTTTTGCAGCATATGTAAGGATGAGTTAAACTCTTATGAGATCTATACTCCAATTAGAGTGGAGTACCTAGGCTACATGAGTACTTTTGATAGACTCACCTATGTGAATGTGGAAGTAGGGGCCGCTTCCTATGAAATTTTGGGGCATAAATTTCTAGAGCATTCACTATACTAGGATAGACGTGCATGACCTTTAATGCACGAGCTTTACAGAATACACCTTTGAAAAGGTTGTGTGTGGTTTGATGTTGGAGATAGAGTTCAAGACTACGAGTCACTCTAGCAAAATCTGGTTTTTACTCACTATGCAAAGGTTCAAGTCGCATGACACTTTTGTTTATGCATAATCTTATTGAGACCATACAAATTATCGGAAATCATTTTTTAATTTCATGTGGGGCATTGTTGGAACATGGTTTATTGGAAGCCATTAGTGAGAACTTTGGGGTATGAAATCTAAAAAACTCCCAAGTCCCACATAGAAGAGTTTTGAAAAATATACAACTCCCAAGTCCCACATGGGAGAGATGAGGAATTTGAAAAAAAAAATCTCATGTTATAAATAGAGGCCTTCTCCCCTCATTATAACTCACCACAAGTTGAATGTGCTTTCGTTCAAAATTTTCTTTCTCCCTTATATTTTCCGCTGATGCAATTCTGGCAAACTTCTCCCCCTTTCTTTCTATGGCACTAAGAATTAGCACAAGTGCCAAATTGTGTGAATTTCGAGAAATGACACTAGTAGTCAGTATTAAGGGAAAAGAATTGGCACGGGTAGCCATATTATGGGAATTTTGAGAACTAGCACTAGTAGCCAGATTGTGGGAAAAGAACTAACACCGGCAGTCATATTATGTGAAAAGAATTGGCACATGTAGTCATATTGTGGGAATTTCAAGAATTGGCACTGTTAGCCATATTGTGGTGGATGTATTCGAGATTGGTTCATACAGTGCAGTAATAATTCGATAATAGATAGATGGGTTGTTTTATCCTTATCTTCTGAATCTTCTAACCTATCGTCGCCCATTAGGTACCTTGTTATTTGTAAAGAAGATCTCGCTCCTGACCTTGACTTAGTTTTGATGTATACACCAACATCACAAAAAGAAGTAAAAGGATGAACACTTATTAGCATGTACAACACAAGATCAAGACTTATTAGCTTTCTAAGATATGTACTCATATCCTAAAGTCTTTTACTTTTAGTATCACCAAACGCTCATAGGGAGGCTATTCGAAAAAGTATTAAACTTGGTTTTAAAATGAACTTGAAGTTTCAAAAATCTGAGTAACTGGTTACACGAACTAAGTAAAGGGTTACCGTAACAAAGTAACCGATTACCCATACCGAGTAATAGGTTACTAAGAAAAAATAACTCAGAGTAATTGATTACTCAATGGGACAGATACTTCAAGTAACCAATTACTCGCCTTTGGTAATCGATTACTCAGAGTTATTACTCTAGTTTTTCAAATTGAAACTGAAATAGCTTCTCCCAAAATGAATGGATGTTACTCCAATCGACTTCTACCATCATGTCCAGGTATAACGGCTGGTTAGAAGCCTACGTAAAGTCCTTTAGCATTCAGATTCGAACACAAAATTACATCGAACTTCCATATAATTTTTGATCAATCACAACACATTTTCTACACCTTTTCAAAACAACTTCAAACTTTAGTAAATTCTGAAAATTTGTTTTCAAGTATTTTTCTTCCAAGTTTTATAATCTTAAATACTTGGACATTTGTTTTATACTTTGATGATTGACATATAAGGATTTTAAGTTCAATTATTATACAATCATAACAATTCTAAGCCCTAGAAACAAGTTCTTCACTTAGTATCAATTTTTTGTATAATTTCACCATAGGGTGTGGTTAAAGGGAAAGAATGTTTTAGAATTAGCATGCTTCGATAAAGAGAGGTGTTATGAGTATAATCAGAGACAAAATCTCAGGGTGAGATTTGTAACGATTGACAATTCATCATAGTAGAAATATCTTGTTTTGAAAGAGGATTAGACATAACCTTCAGTGAACTAGAAGGTGAACCAATAATTATCTTGGTTTCTCTCTTTCTCTTTACACTAGTTATAATCTTTACATTTTCTGTACTTTATTTTTATATACTTATACTTGTCAGCTAAATCTCTACTCTAACAACTTTTAGGTTGCAAATATCTGCATTAAAATGCAGAAAACCAGAAAACTATTTCATCCACTTATTAGTTTGTCATCTTATCTTACAATTGATACCAGAGCAGAGGTTGGGTAATTTTTTCCCTAGATCCTAAGTTTAAGATGGTCTCAAATTCCTTTCTAGGAGAAGGTTCCAATATGATTTTTCCTTCAAACTTTGTTGGAATGGCATATAATAGGATCCATATAATACATATGTGATTATTAATAGTGTCAAGGACCCTAAGCCAAAAAGTGTGTGGAACGATGAGGACAAAATGAAAGACCAATATATCCTTAAGGCTAAAAATATTCTTACATAAGCCTTAGGCATAAATGACTTTTTCAGGGTATCCAATTGAAAATCCGTTAAGGAGATGTGGGATACTCTAGAAACTAATCATGAAGGAATCGAAGAAGATAAGAGATCCAAACTCAATACTTTATCTTGAGAGTATGAAATGTTTAAAATGAAACCTGAAGATAGAATTCTTGATCTCGAGAAATGATTTACTCACCTTACCAATCACCTAATCGCTTTAGGAAAAGTCCTATCAAACAATGACATCAACCTTAAAGTCCTTAGGTTACTAACCAGAACATGACAACCATAGGTGACATCCATTTCAGAAAATAAAAGCCTATAAAAAATGTCATTGGCTGCCTTGTTTGGAAAATTGCAAGAACATGAGTTGGAACTGAGTCAACTTGAACAACATGAAGAACTAGAGAAGAAACGCAAGAATATACCCTTTAATGTGAAGGTAGACACATGTGAAACCTTTGGAGACGAAACAAACAATAATGGAATAGAGGGCATGAATATGCTAGTAAAAAAGTTCATCAAGCTTATGAAAGGAAAAAAAAGGATGCTAAATCTGGTCCAACCAAGAGATTTACTTGAAACAATGATACTTCTACATCAAGATAGAATTTTACATGCTTCGAGTGTGGAAAACCTGACCACATCAAGGTTGATTGTCCCAACCTCAAGAATAATCCTTCAAAGGTAAAACAAAAATGAAGATAGGAAGATTAGCATATAATGTATGGGAAGATAAGGATAAAAGTTCCAATTTAGAGCATGATAATGAGGAACAAGCACACCTGTAATTGATGACATCTCATCAATCTGAAGATAGTGAGGTAATTGACTCTAAAATTCTAGATAAACCTTCTTTTGACGAACTTCAAAATTATTTGAATGATCTTCACAAAGAATATATGAAAAATTCAAAATTATTTCTAAAACAGAAAAATGATGTGACTATTTTGGAATATCACAGTAACATTTTAAGAAAAGATGTGGAACTCATAAAGGTCAATCCTTCTTCTTCTAAGTGTCATAATTGTGATACTTCGGAAACTAAAGTTTCGTCATTAAGCCAAGAGTTTAATGGACTTAATAAGAGTAGTCGTAATTTGAATAAACATGTTAAAAAAGAAAAGACTTACTAGTGACCGAAGAAACCTAGGCTATTCTAATAGTCATGTCTCAAAAGATAAACAGAAAAATGTCTTGCTAAAAATTAACAAGGGAATCATGTTGAATTTTCATAAAAAAAGTATCCATATAAATTACTTATCTAAAAAACAACCTGTAATAAATTGGCATCGACCTACTTGCTTTTATTGTAAAAACATAGGTCATACACCTAATTCTTGTTACATTAAAAAGATTAATGTACCATCTGATCAATATAAGTGGGTTGAGAAAGGTGTTAACCCTATATGACCCAAATCATATTGGATATCTAATAAAACTTTTGATTGTTTTGCAGGAATGTTGAGAAGCCACAAATGAAATATGGTATCTGGACATCAGTTTTTCTAAGCACATGACGAGTGACAAAAGTAAATTTTCGGTCCTCACTCCAAGGGACATAGGTTCTGTCATCTAGAGAGATAACAATAAAAGAAGAATATTTTGAGTTGGTCGAGTTGGAAAGCCACATTCTACTACCATAGAAGGAATTCTATATGTTGAAGACCTTAAATATAATCTTCTGAGCATCAGTTAACTTTGTGACAAAGGCTTCAATGTGACTTTCTTCCACGACAAGTTGATCATTAAAGATAAGGTAACACATGATGCTAAAATCATAGGAAATTGGATTAACAATATTTATATGATCATATTAAATGATATTTCCTTAAGAGTTAAGTGTCTTATTGTCAATAATGATGATGGATGGTTATGGCATAAGAGAATTGCACACATTCACATGGACCATTTGAGTATATTGATTAAAAATGAACTAGTAGTTGGTTTTCCCAAAATGAAGTTTATTAAAGACAAACTATATGCTGCATGTCAAACGGGTAAACAAACTAAGGTGTCTTTTGAGCCAAAACATGTAGTTTCTTCTGATAGGCCACTATGATTGTTGCATATGGATTTCTTTGGTCCTTCTAGAAAAAAAATTTGGTGGCAACTATTATGCTCTTGTAGTAGTAGAGGATGTCTCTAGATTCACATGGAAACTATTTTTGGTACACAAAAATGAGGCTTTTCATGCATTTTGAAAATATGCGAAAAGAGTCCAAAATGAAAAATATCTAAAAATCCCTGCTATTAGAAGTGATTACGGGGAAGAATTTCAAAATGCTTTGTTTGAAGAATTTTGGGATGAATTTGGTATCAAACATAATTTATCAACGCTTAGAACACTACAAAAAATGGTGTTATAGAGAGAAAGAATAGGTTATTGGGGGAACTAGTATATACGACGTATGAAAATGATCTACCCAAATACTTTTGGGCAGATGTAGCATGGCTTGTTATGTCTTTAATAGAGTTCTAATAAGACTTATTCTCAAGAAAACCCCCTGTGAACTTTACAAAGGTATAAAATCGAATATAGTTCATTTGTATGTTGTTGGTTGTAAATTCTTTGTTCTTAATAATAGAAAAGATAATCTTGGTAAATTTGATGTCAAAACTGATGAAGTCATATTTCTTGGTTATTCTCGAACTAGTAAAACATATAGAACTTTTAATAAGAGAATATTAATAATAGAATAATCTACACATGTATCATATGATGAAACTAACCCCTCCAAGGAGGACAAAGTTGATTTTGGTGATGATGATTTACCAAGCACGTCACATGGAGAAGTTCCTATTATTGAAGAAACAAATGACATGAAGCAAATGAAATCTATTTATCAACTACCTCAACAATAAGATCATGCACATTATGATTTACCAAAGGAATGGAGAACTCATAGAGATCATCATATCGACAACATCATCCATGATATAAATAATGGAGTATCTACTCGTCTTAACATATATGATGCATGTTCAATATGGAATTTTTCTCTCAAATAGAACCATCTAAGATAGTTGATGGTATTGAAGATGAGCATTTGACTCTTGCTATGGAAGAAGACCTCAATCAGTTTGAGAGAAGAGCTCAATCAGTTTGAGAGAAATCATGTTTGGGAAGTTGTTCCTAGTATAGAAATAGCCAAGTGATAGGAAATCGATGGGTATTTAGAAATAAATTAGATGAAAATGGCATAACTGTTA
Organism: Lupinus angustifolius; assembly: GCF_001865875.1. Taxonomy (NCBI): domain Eukaryota; kingdom Viridiplantae; phylum Streptophyta; class Magnoliopsida; order Fabales; family Fabaceae; genus Lupinus; species Lupinus angustifolius. The sequence goes on along the minus strand of NC_032023.1, from coordinate 9,005,468 downwards.
GAAATGAGGCTAGGCTTCTAGCCCAAGGCTATAACCAAGAGAAGGGAATTGATTTTGTTGAAATATTCACTCTTCTAGCTAGACTTGAGGCTACTACACTTTTGTTGGCATATGAATGTTCATTAAATCTTCAATTATATTAAATGGATATTAAAATTGTCTTTCTAAATGGTTATATAAAGAAGAGGTATATGTTGAACAACCTAATATTTTTTAGGATTACAAACATCCCTCCTATGTATTGAAACTTAAGAACGCATTTTATGGTTTAAAGCAAGCTCATAGGGCTTGGTATGATATACTTGCAATTTTTTGTGAAAAATGTTTTGAAAATGGAAAGGTTGATACTACACTTTTGAAAATGGAATTGATTTTGTTGAAATATTCGCTCTTGTGGCTAGACTTTAGGCTATTACACTTTTGCTAGCATATGAATGTTCATTAAATCTTCAATTATATCAAATGGATATTAAAACTGTCTTTCTGAATGGTTATATAAAGAAGAGTTATATGTTGAACAACCTACTAGTTTTGAGGATTACAAATATCCCTCCTATGTATTGAAACTTAAGAACGCATTTTATGGTTTAAAGCAATCTCATAGGTCCTGGTATGATAGACTTGCAAGGTTTCATGTGAAAAATGTTTTGAAAATGGAAAGGTTGATCCTACACTTTATGTTAAAGCAAGCTCATACTTTACTTGTTCAAATTTATGGTTATGATATATTTTTGGTTCTATTAATGACAATTTGTGTAATGAGTTAGGTAAGATGATGCAAAGAGAACTCGAAATATCTATGATGGGAAAGTTGAATTACTTTCTTGGAATATAAATCGAACAAATGACGGATAACATCATTGTTAATTAGTCCAATACATCAATGATTTACTCAAAAGGTTTGAGATAAACGAATGCAAAACAATTGTCATTCCTATGAGATCAAATACGTATGTCGATACTTATGAGGCTGAAAATGCATTGATATAAAAAAGCGTTGAGGTAAAATTGATTCCCTTCTTTATTTTACTACTATTAGATGTGACATTATGAAAAAATTTATGAAGAGTCCATCTAGTTACTATAAAAAAAATTATGAAATATTTAAAAGGAACAACTGATGTTCGACTATGGTATCCTAAATGAAGTATATGTAACTTGGTTGTATACTCAGATTCAGATTTTTCTTGTTTCAAAATTGAAAGGAAGAGTACTAGTGGAACATGCCATATTCTAGGAAATGTCTTAGTCTCCTAGGCAAGAAACAGACATGTGTTGCTTTTACTACAAAGGCAGAGTACATAAAGTAGGTAGTTATTGTGCACATGCGTTGCAGCTTAAACATCAATTAAGTGACTATGGTATGGACTTAGGGTGCATTCCCTTGAAATGCCATAACACTAGTTCTATAAATCTTATTAAACCCTTAGAAAAATAACCTTTTTACAAAATATATTTACTTAACCCTTAGAAAAATAATCTTTTTACAAAATAAGAAGAGAATTAAGCATTTTAGATGAAGCACACTTATCTTAAATCATCTTTCATGAGTATATGCTTAAATCATATTTTTATTCCCACTCAGTTTTATATGTGTTTAATTTATCTTTTTCAATTGTTTTGGGTGTGTAACCAAGTACCTTACTTGGGTGACCGATTACTAGGTATTGGGGTACTTGAAAATTTAAAGTACGAGGATCGTAATTTCTTTGAAGGAGTAACCAATTATAGAGGGAAACATAATGTTTGGGTAACCGATTACTCAAGGGAGTAACCGGTTACCTCACAATATTTATGGAAAACTGAGTTTTCTTTATAGGAGTAATTGGTTACTCTGCTAAAAGTAATCGATTACTATGGCCTTCTTTATATATGATTCTTCATTTTTTTCCAGTATTTCATATATGATTACTCTGGCCTTCATTATATTTGATTGTAAAATGAAACATTAGATTTGATATATTCTTGTAGTGCATGCAATTGCTCTAATGATAATTTATGTCAATCAACTGTCTGTGATTCTTGCGATAATTTCAAAATTGAAAATTTGAAATTAAACGAAAAACTCGCAAAACTCATAAAGTCAAAATATGTTAGACACTATGCTTAGTAAAACCATGAATGTTGGTGACCATAGCGAGCTAGGATATATTCCCCCTACTCATAGGAGAAGACCATATAGGAAACCTATTAATCGACCTAATAAGAAATTTTTTAATAAAACGGTTCCTACATGCTTTTATTCTGGCACTCATGGCCACACTTCCTACTCTTGATATATTAGAAAATATGGTATATCTAGTGGCGTGTATTTATGGGTGAAAAAGGGAGATAACTCCCTAGTTACTAACAGAAAAGGACCCAACATAACTTGGGTACCTGAAAAAGGCAAGTGATCTATGTTCTGCATGTATGTCTACGAGCACATGGACAGCATTAGTATCTTGGTAGTGGATGCTCGAGACATATGACGGGAGATAGATCAAAATTCCTAGATCTATCCTTGCAAGAAAAGGGTTTTGTCACGTATGGAGACAACAACAAAGGGAAGATACTTGGCACCGGAACAATTGGCAACTAAAAATCAGACTGTGATCGAAAATGTGTTATATGTTGAAGGCCTGGAACATAACCTCTTGAGTATCAGCCAACTATGCGATAAAGGTAACGCATATCTTTTGATTCTGAGTGTTATATTATTCGTGACAATATATCTAATAAAGTTAAGTTTGTCGGATATCGTAAAAATAATATCTATATGGTTATTCTGGAGGATATCACTACTCTGTTTTCAAAATGTTTTATATCTAAAGAGGATGACATCTGGCTTAGTCGTAGGCGTGTCGCTCTTATTCCAATAAAGCATGTAGATAAGTTGTCTAAAAATAATTTGGTTGATGGGCTACCAAAACTTTATTTTAAATCTCAAGAAACTTGTGACAATTCTCAAAGAGTCAAAAATGTAAACAAGTTAAAAACTCTTTTGGTAAAAAGAATGTGATATCCACAACAAGACCATTGGAGCTTTCGACATGGACTTGTTTGGACCATCATAGGTTATGATTTTTTGTGGTAGCTTTTATGCTTTAGTGATTGTTGAGGATTTCTCTAAATTTACATGGACATTATTTCTATCGTCCAAGAGCGATACTTTTAAGTCTTTCAAAAACCTTGCCAAGCAAATCCAAAACCAGTTCAATCATAAGATATTATATATTCGATCTGATCATGGTGGTGAATTTGAAAACCGTTTATTTGATTAATTTTATAATAAATATGGTATTATGCATCAATTCTCAGCCCCTCGTACCCCTCAACAAAATTGGGTTTTTGAGAGGAAGAATCGAGTCTTAGAGGAGCTTGCTAGAACCATGCTAAATGAAAGCAAGGTTCCTAAATATTTTTGGGTTGATGCAGTGCATACACCTTGCTATGTTATTAATCGTATACTCTTGAGGCCTACTTTTCAAAAACTCCTTATGAACTTTTAAAAGGCTGTAAACCTAATATTGCTCATTTTCATGCTTTTGGTTGTAAATGTTTTATATGGAAAACGAGCTTTAAGTAAATTTAATTCAAAAGTTGATGAGGGTATATTTTTGGGGTATTCATTGCATAGTAAAGCTTATCGAGTCTTTAATAAATATTCAATGCAAATAGAAAAGTCTGTGCATGTCCATTTTGACGAATCTTCTCCAAAAGAGAAGAGGGAGGTATTTTCTGATGATGCTGCAGGTGCTTTAGAAGAAGCATACTCTAAGGACATGGATAAGGACAAAGAAGCAGATGCAGAGCAAACTTTACAATATGAGCATCAAAACCTGCCAATCGCGTGGAAGAAGTTATAGGTGACATATCTACAGGAGTGGTAACCCGTAGTTCCTTACGAAATTTCTGTAATTTTGTAGCTTTTGTATCGCAAATTGAGCCTAAGACCGTTGATGAGGCCATTGAGGATGTACACTGGGGTATAGCTATGCAAGAAGAGCTAAACCAGTTTGAGCGTAACAGTGTTTGGGACTTGGTCCCTAAACCTAAAGATCATCCCGTGATTGGTACTCGATGGGTCTTCAGAAATAAACTTGATGAATCTGGCTTAATAATTCGAAATAAAGCACGCTTGGTGGCCAAAGGCTACAACCAGGAGGAGGGTATCGACTATGACGAAACCTATGCTCCTGTAGCCAGATTGGAGGCCATCAGGATGCTTCTCTCCTTTGCATCTCTAATGAACTTCAAACTTTTTCAAATGGACGTAAAAAGCGCCTTCCTGAATGGTTACATTCAAGAAGAAGTTTATGTTGACCAACCGCCTGGTTTTGAAAATTTTAAATATCCGAACCATGTTTACAAACTTAAAAAGGCACTATATGGTCTCAAACAAGCTCCTAGAGCTTGGTATGACAGACTTAGTACCTTTCTTTTAGAAAAAGGGTTCGAGAGAGGCTTGGTTGACACAACGCTTTTTATTAGAAAATCAGAAAATCATGTTCTGCTTGTACAAATCTATGTAGATGACATAATATTTGGATCTACTAATGATATCTTGTGTAGAGAATTTTCTGAGATGATGCAGGGGGAGTTCGAAATGTCTATGATGGGAGAACTCACATTCTTTCTAGGATTGCAGATAAAGCAGCTAGAAAGTGGGATATTCATCCATCAGGCGAAATACTGCAAAGAGCTACTCAAGAAATTTGAAATGGACAAATGTAAGGAAGCTTCCACACCTATGGCATCTGCTTGCTACTTAGACAAAGATGAGAAAGGAAAAGCAATCGAGGTAACGAAGTATCGTGGTATGATTGGGTCTTTACTTTACTTAACTGCAAGTAGACCTGATATCATGTTCAGTGTATGCATGTGTGCGAGATATCAATCATCACCTAGAGAATCACACTATATAACTGTTAAAAGAATCATGAGATATCTAAAAGGAACTATTAACATGGGATTATGGTATCCTCGGGATGCCTCACTATCCTTGGTGGGTTATTCCGATTCCGATTTCGCCGGATGTAAATTGGATCGGAAAAGCACTAGTGGTACTTGCCACCTATTGGGCAGTTCATTAGTAGCATGGCACAGCAAGAAGCAAGCCTGTGTTGCTTTGTCCACCGCTGAAGCGGAATACATTGCCGCTGGTGTGTGTTGCGCTCAAATCCTTTGGATGAAGCAGCAACTTAAGGACTTTGGTCTTAAACTTGAAAAGATCCCAATAAAATGCGATAATACAAGTGCCATTAACCTATCCAAGAATCCCGTTTTGCATTCTAGAACAAAGCATATAGAAATTAGACATCATTTTTTGCGTGACCATGTACAAAAAGGTGACTGTGTTCTTGAATTTGTGGAAACATCTAAACAGTTAGCAGATATTTTCACCAAGCCCCTTCCCAGGGATACCTTCTATGTTCTAAGGAGAGAACTAGGAATTCTTGATGAACAACACTCTGCTGCCTCAAAACAAAATTTTCACTGTTTTAATCGATTATGCCAATGGTTAATCGATTACCTGGGCTTAATTTTTGAAAAATTCAAATTTTTTTTGATTTAATCGATTAAATAGCCCGTTAATCGATTACCTGCGCAAATTTTTTTTATGAAAATTCAAATTTTACACTGTTTTAATCGATTAAAACATCCCGTTAATCGATTAAAACCAGTACGTTAAAGGCAAACAGTGTCT
>NC_032023.1:8993584-8999679 GCF_001865875.1 Lupinus angustifolius | reverse complement strand
TTCTAGGTGTATTGTAACCACTGATACCTAACACAAGAAGGATCATCCACTCGATAAAGTGATAGGCGATATAACTACGGAGGTGGTAACCCATAGCTCTTTACGTAACGTTTATAACTTTGTTGCTTTTATATCTCAAATCGAGCCTAAGACCATCAATGAGGCCATTGAGGATGTGCACTAGGGTATAGCTATGCAAGAAGAGCTAACCTAGTTCGAGCATAATAATGTATGGACTTGGTCCCTAAGCCTAAAGAACATCCCGTGATTGGTACTAGATGGATCTTTGGTAGGGGTGTTCAAATCCAGACCGGTCCAAAACAAAAACCGCAAACCGATCCAAAGTATACCGAAACCGCAAAAACCGAATCTATTTGGATCGTATTGGATTAATTTTTTAAGGACCGATCGGTCTGGTCCGGTCTTCGGTTTCACGTCTTGGATCCAGACCGATCCAGGCCGGGCCAATATTATTAAATGTATTTCCTAATTTTTACTAAAGTATTTGAGATAGGCAGTGACACTGTAGGATCCCTAATTCCTCATTCCTAAATCCCTAATTCCTCCATTGTGATGAGGAAAAGTAAGATGTCAATGGAAATAATTTTTCCTCATTCCTCCAGAATCACTAGATAGATGTTGAATGTTCACTGCATAATCCTTCATTTTGTTGTTTACTTTTTGTTGTTGCGTTGTTGTTTTTTTTATTGATTGGATCATGAAATTGTTAAAAATGATTGGATCATTAGACTACATTGATGTTTCTAATCTTACTATTAAAAGAATCAAACTTTTCTTCAATATTCTGGTTGCTGCCTTGTTGGTGTTGTAGGCTGAAATAGAAGGGATTTATATGTTAATATCTAAAACAAAGACTGATCCAAACCGGACCAAACCGCATATAATATTTGGACCAGATTGGATCGGAAATCTTAATATAAATGGACCGGATCGGACCGGACCGCATACTAATTATTCGTTTGGATCGGGTGATCTTTTGCTTAAAAACCAATCCAAATAGACCGCGAACACCCCTAGTCTTTGGTAATAAATTGGATGAATCTGGCTTGATAATCATAAATAAAGCTCGCTTAGTGGCCAAAGGCTACAACTAGGTGGAGGGCATCGATTATGATGAGACTTATGTTCCTGTACCCAGATTAGAGGCCCTAAGGATGTTTTTATCCTTTGCATCAATTATGAATTTCAAGCTCTTTCAAATGGATGTCAAGAGTGCCTTCTTAAATGGCTACATTCAGGAGGACGTATATTAAGATCAACCTCCCGGCTTTGAAAATTTTAAATATCTGAACCATGTGTATAAGCTCAAAAAGGCCCTTTATGGCCTGAAACAAGCTCCCAAAGCTTGGTATGATAGATTGAGCTCTTTCCTCTTGGAAAAAAGGTTCGTGAGGGGTATGGTAGATACTACCCTCTTTATTCGTATATTATATAATCATGTGTTTCTAATTCAAATATACGTTGATGATATAATCTTCAGATCTACTAATAACATTCTTTGTAAAGAATTTTCTGAGATGATGCAGGGTGAATTTGAGATGTCAATGATGGGTGAGCTGGCCTTCTTTCTTGGACTGCAAATCAAACAAATTGAAAGCGACATCTTCATTCATCAATCAAAATATTGCAAGGAGTTACTAAAGAAGTTCGAAATGGAAAAGTGTAAAGAGGCTTCATCACCTATGGTGTCCGCAAGCTATCTAGATAAAGATGAAAAGGGAAAAGCAATCGAGGTAACCAAATAACGTGGGATTATTGGCTCATTATTGTATTTAATTGCGAGTCGTGTCGATATTATGTTTAGTGTTTGTATGTGTGCTAGATTTCAAGCTTTGCCTAAAGATTCATAGTATACTTCTATAAAACGCATCATGAGATATTTAAAAGGAACACCTAATATGGGATTATGGTATCCTAGGGATGCCTCACTATCCTTGGTAGGGAATTCCGATTCCGATTTTGCGGGATGTAAGTTGGATCGGAAAAGCACTCGTGGGACTTGTCATTTACTTGGTAGTTCCTTAGCTGCATGGCACAGCAAAAAGCAAGTGTGTGTTTCTTTGTCAATCACCAAAGCGGAATACATTGCCGCTAGTGTGTGTTGCACTCAAATCCTTTGGATGAAGCAGCAACTTAAGGACTTTGGACTTAACCTGCAAAAGATTCCTATAAAATGTGATAATACAAGTGCCATAAACCTATCCAAGAATCCCATTTTTCATTCTACAACCAAGCATATTGAAATTAGACATCATTTCTTGTGTGATCATGTACAAAAGGGCGATTGTGTGCTTGAATTTGTTGAAACTACTAAGCAATTAGCTGATATTTTCATAAGCCTCTCTCATGAGATACTTTCTATGTTTTCGAAGAGAACTTGGAATCCTTGATGAAAATTATCTTGATTAAAATTGTCTAAAAATGTTATTATATGCTTCGCATGATTAATGTCTTATATGCTTCAAAATGTATATCTCTTGTGAATGCATTATATTCCTATTATGACTCATGATCTTGTATGACAAGGTGAAATTGTATACGTGTTTGAGTAAAAATTGTTTGATAAATGTTAGAAATCTTTGCATGCTTTTAAAACCTAAAAGCATCTTGATTCTACAAATATGATGCAGTTGATCGATTAACTATCTTTCTTAATTGATTAAAATGAGTTCTAATAGCAAACATTTCATTTATCACTAAATTTAGTTGATTATGATTCATTTTAATCGATTACATGTGCACATTTTTCTGAAAACCTGTAATTTTAACACTACTTAATCGATTACATGCAGCACTTAATCGATTAACGGCAGTAGATATATTAGAATCGGTAGCGTTTTTGTCACCTTTTTCAAACCCTCTCTTCCCCGTTTTCTTTGAAAATCTCAAATGCAAACAGCAAATTCGAAATCTTAGCTTAATAGAGGAATTAAACCTCAAATTTACCCATTTTGCACCTCAATTCATGCAAACCGTTTCTCTATTTCCCAAGAAACCTCATTCCCAATTCCTAACCCTAAGCTTTAGGTTCCCTCACTTATCCTTCTTCTCCTCTCATTACACTCACGGTTTTCAATCAACAATTGAAAGAGGACGTTCGAAGAGGTTCAAGACAACTGCTCAACGCACTCAAAGGCCTCCTACTGCTTCATCTTCAAATCCGAACGTGAGGCATGACCGTGGAGATCCCTACTACTCACTCATACTTCAGGAGACCCGTTTGTCCAAATTTCTGGGAAGGAAACCCGCCTACATAAGGTATGTTGATCTTACCTGGATGGCGGAACAGAATTTCGAGTTTTCGCAAGGTATGCAAGCTTAGGGAGCTGTAATGTTTTTGGAATTAATGGGTAATCTGTACCCCGCTTTGATTAGGGAATTTTATGCTAACTTCCGTTATAAGGATGGTAGATATTGGTCTATGATTTCGGGAAATCTATCTGAGATGGATAGTGACATTTTTATGAATGTGGGTGGCTTATCCACTACTTGTGTTAGCCTAGGTGATTGTGAATGGCTTGCTGATTTCGATGCTGCTGAGGTATATAAATCATGTCTGAGAGGTCCCCATCTGTATGTCCAGGGAGAACTGACTAAAGTTGGTTCTTTATCGGTAGAGAGTAGATTGCTTCACTATTTGATTGCATATATTTTAGTTCAGAGAAACACTAATCATGCTCAACCTATTGTTAATGATCTAAAATTTATGTATGTTATGAAGGAGAATATAATGATTAATTGGCCTGAAGAAATTCGGAAGGTCATGTATAATGTCTCTACATCGCAATCCAAATTGTTGCCCTACAGTATCTTTATATCGAGAATTATTGACTATCTGCATATTGATGTATCTAACACCATTGTCATAGAGACTTCTGACAAAGATCACCTTGTTGGTGAAAGCCTTATTCACAATATGAGTATCTACAAGTATGGAAGTACTTGGCAATACTAGGAAGATTTCACTACCGTGGATTTGGAGGTATCTGATGATGAGGATTAGGCTGATACAGATCAGCATAATGCAAAAACTCAGGGGGAACCATCTGGAACTGCGCCGCAGGAATCATCCTTTGGATTAGCTCAGTTGGATGCCATGGAGCAAAGGCTGAACAACATGATGGACTTACACTTTTAGTCTTTGAAGGACTCCTACCACACTGATTTGGAACAATTTGAGGAGCGTTAGGTTGCTTACATCGACAACCACTATCAGGCTATGAGGAGCTTTGTCCAAAACACTATTGAGGCACAGAATGAGAGGTTTTGTGCAGAATTTGAGAAGCTGAGATTCCTCATCCGGGGTGATAGTAGTCTGACCGTACTTGATGATAGAGATCCTCCTCCGCATCCATAGATTAGAAGTCCTAAGACCTTAGATTACCTTAGGTTTAGTCCTTCAATATGGCTAATTTTTAGGATTTTATGATGCTTTGTAATTTCGAGACATATTTTCTCTATACTTTTGGGTTGTAACTCTAACTCTCTACTTTTGCTGCACTATTATGACTTGATATGCATGCCATTTGAACTTAAATCATTTCTATTGTGATTTTAATTTGCTTACATAACACTTCTATCTATGTCAAATATAGTATGATTGCATGTTTAATGGTTCTTGATCATGTTTGGTTATAGGTATCTCTTATGTTTGATTGAGCATGTTGTTTGAAAACTATAAAGTAAATGCTTGATCATTCCATACTTGATTAGTTCATGTATAACCCTTCATGCCATTAAATCTGTCATATTGTTGTATTTTGTGGTGTTAATCGATAAATGTGTGCACTTGTTCAATTTTTTCATCAATTGGTTAATTAATTACATTCCCAACATTAATTGATTAATTACAGTTTGAGTTCACTTCATATCTCTTCTTACTTCTGACCAAAATTTCATTTAGTTTATCTTTTTCATAATGTCAAAAGGAGGAGAAATGTTGTTTTGTTGTTTAATGTGTGCAGGTTGTAAAATAAAATTCAGCTTCCGTTGTCTAGTTATGCGCTTTAACTTTGACATCAACAATCATGCATTCTGTGACCATCTTCAAGCTATGCATCAAAACAAAATTTGGTGTTGAGTTTGTCATCATCAAAAAGGGGGAGACTGAAAGTGCAATGTGTCAACAAAGCACTTAGCTTGCCTATGTTTGATGAAGATAAAGGAATTAGTGAAAGCTTAAAGATAACTCAACAAATCAACATGCTCAAGATTTAAGAGCTTCATGCCTAGACTAAAGTCTTAGATGTGTGTCTTACTTATTGAGTCTAGGTTAGGTAAACCTAGATGCAAATCTCACAAAGTCTAAAAACTATCATATCATTTACATGAGACATGCCATCTAGCTTATTATATGTTCATGCATTAATCATACATGTTATTTGTGCACATTAGGCATAACATAAAGGTAAAACATGTATAGTTGATAAGCATCACATATAGTTAGTTTACCAATTAACATCATAACTGAAAATATGTCAGTTAATCGATTAAGTGAAGTTTTAATTGATTAACGCGAAAACATTTTTTAAACAGTTTCAACAGCGTGAAAATAGTTTTAACAGTTTCAACAGATAACTGAAAATCAGAATTCAGTTACTCTCAAACAGCCCGTTAATCGATTAACATGCAACATAATCAATTAACTAGGTGCAAAACAACTTTTCTATATAAACTGTGTTTTTACACCATGCTACATACATTCATTCATTTTTAGAATTGCTAAGTTGCATATTTTCATATTCTTTGTATGTCATATAGGCAGAGAGTGATATAGTATCATGCTTAGGGACTAACATGTCATCCATTGCATGTGATTAAATTGTTCATCATTCTGTCTTGTTCTTGCATGATTCTTTTATTACTGTTTAGAGATTTATTAAGGGTAGAAATTACATATTCTTCATGATTTTGATCTTATACATATTCTTGGTAATTGTGAGATTTGTATAGGGTTTATAGCTTGTTCTTAGTTGTAATATTTGAGCTATTTTACTGCTTCACATTACTCTGTTTTTTAGTGTTGTTTTTGTAACAAGGAAAGTCGTCTCTTGGTGTCATACCACCAACGAGAT
>NC_032023.1:8968126-8993484 GCF_001865875.1 Lupinus angustifolius | reverse complement strand
ACTCTTGGTTGGGGCTGGATCATAGGAAAGGTTTTCCTAGGCGATTCGGTAAGGTCAATCCAAGGTAGAGGTTCTGGGAATTCAAGAAGGTAGCGCTCAAGGTCTTGTAATTGGAAGTGTGTATGTAAGATACATTGGCTTCAATTTTAGTGAAGAAAATCTCCCATATCAGAGGGGTGGACTGGATGTAGTTTTGTAGTGGACCGCAAAACGAACCAGTATAAAAACCTTGTTGCAGACTGTTTCTTTCCCTTATCTCTTTATTATTTTAAGTAGTTTTCAATTGCCTATTGTACTGATATTTTGGATATAGTATTACTGCCAAATAAAGATTATTTATGTTCAAATTTATCTGCTATATTATTTATGTATAATCTATAATTGGCTGTGTAATTGAGCCATTCAAAAATTGTTAATTATGTGCGACTTAATCGATTAAGTCATTGCTTTAATCTATTAACTAGGTGATTTTCCATAATAGGGCATTGGTGCGAATAGCGGTAAGTGAGAACTGCGACACCTATTCAACCCCTCCCCTCTTCTAGGTGTATTCTGTCACTGATACCTAACACATAATACTTATACATATTGCCTTGACAACCCAATACTTTGTAGACTCACGTCTAACATGATCAGTCAATGTTTCAACTTCTTCTAGGACTTCTAGATCGAACACATCAGGAGCTTGCAAGGAATGTACTGGTAGTGTAGTGTCAACTGTCGCTTGTGAAGGGGCTTGAACTGATGGTGAAGGGTCTGTATGATTTATTGTTGGTGGAGAATGAGTTGGATCTTCTATTGGAGAAGCAACACATTGTGATTGAGGTGCTGATTTTAGTGGATTATGAAAATGCTTCACTTTTAGCATCTCTACTCTCTAGCAATTTTTAAGTTGCAAAAAATCTGCATTAAAGTGCGGAAAACCAGAAAACTAATTCACCCCTATTAGTTTGTTATCTTATCTTAGTTTTGTCTCCAAGATGATTACATGTTGAGCATAAGCGAACAAGCCTAGGAAACGGAGTTCATATGTAGTCTCCATTCCTATACCAAAGAAGAGAAGAACAAACCGTCCTAGAAAAAAAATTGGTATTATTATCTTCTGAATCTTCTAATCTATCATTGCCTAGTAGGTATCCTGTTATTTCCTTTATTGGACCTTCTGAAATTGTTTCTCAATCTTCTGACTTACTGTCCATACAACCCTCACATTCAGCCACAACCTCACCAATCCAACCAACATCACCAATTCATGCACCATCACCCATAACTTATGCTACCTCTCCCACATCAGAAACAACCTCATTAACCAAATCTCTTCCACCTCCAAAATTTGTTCCACCTCTAGAGTAACACCCATTGTCTCTCATTCCTTAGACCTCTATTGTGGAATTAGACAATAAATTCCATACTCGTGGAATGGTTATTATGGAATGTAACACCAACCTAGACCTTTTATTAAAGATATTTTAGAGGTTATTTTTGGAAGATGATTGTTGGTTAGGAAATTATGAATTAGCTAGTTAGATTTATGTTAGTTGCTTATTTTACAAGCTTTCTTTTGCTCGTTTCTCTTGTATAAATAAGTTATATTAGCTCACTTTTTCATTCAATTCAATAATGAGAATATTATGCATTCAAGATTCAACTCATTCAATCAATTCAATAATCATTCAATGAATGATTTTCTCATTCTTTCTTTCTTCTTCATCTTTTCTTTCTCATTCATGCATGACTCCTACCATTTTAACATGGTATCAGAGCAATAATTACGTGCTTCTGCTTACGCCTTCATCTTCTTTGATTGTTCTTGTTTACAATCTCCTTCATTCTTCTTCTGCTTGCTTTCACATCCAACAAAGCTGTGATTGTGGTGAAGAAATTGAAAGCAATAAACTCAAAAGTAGAGATGGAATTTGTAGTAGAAGTTGAAGTTCTTGAAAGATTTTAGTCAAGAAACTCACCAAGAAGTTTTTGGTGATTTTGATGTTCTTGAAGTTTCTTTTTCATCACGTGATGCATGAAAGAGTCACATCTGACTCAAATTGTTGGCCATAATAGAAGGTGATGTAACGTCCCTACAATGCAATAGTGTTGATACAATAAAGAATATATTGTCACCCATGCAAAGTGTCATGTCGTCTGCTACTTTCCTATGGAGGTTCAAGTTGATATTTTTTTTCTGATATGGGACTTTACGTGTTGCATCTTTACACACACTTGCAATTGGACTTCCCATGTTCTTGGAGATTGCTTGTATCTATTCTTCACAAACATTGCTCAAGGAGTTATAGCCGGACTTCTAACCCCAATTACTTATTTTCTTGATTACTATATTTTCTTTACCCCTCTCACACACACTATCATTATAGTGTGTAATATTACATAATTGAAGCAACATATTAGGATCAAGATTCTGATCCATTTCTCTCTCTTTTATCATCAATGGTTGGTTCGCTTCTTCCCATGGTGGTTAAGCTCATATATAAATTCTGTCATGGATGGTTAGCTTCTGTTCATGGTGGTTAAGCAAAGATATAGCTTCTGTCATGGATGGTTAAACGTTTGGTGATATAGCTTCTGTCATGGGTGGTTAAGTGTTGTTATTGCTTCAAATCAAGATTACAAGCTGGGAGTTAAAAATGTTCACTCCCCAGCTTGAGGGGGGATATTAAAGATATTTTAGAGGTTATTTTTGGAAGATGATTGTTGGTTAGGAATTAGCTAGTTATGTTTGTGTTAGTTGCTTGTTTTACAAGCTTTCTTTTCCTCTTTTCTTTTGTATAAATAAGTCATATTGACTCACATTTTTCATCCAATTCAATAATGAGAATATTATTCATTCAAGATTCAATTCAATAATCATTGAATGAATGATTTTCTCATTCTTTCTTTCTTGTTCATCTTTTCTTTTTCATTCATGCATGACTCCTACAATTTTAATACCTTCAACTACCTCCCCAGTACATGTCTATATCTAGGACCCATACCTTCATCAAAGATTGGACAAGTTTTATATTGATTGCTCAACCAGAAAGAAGATCTCCAAACAAGTTCATGCTGTGAATATTGCAAGAGATCAACAACAAGACTTACAAGGATATTAGCTCAAGTAGGACTTATGCAAAGGATGTTGCAAGATTTCTTTTGGCCCTAGAATCTTTTAGGGCATAGTTTTTATGTTTTTATATTTCTTTTGAGTCTAACAATATACTATTAATAATGTTTATTTAATGTACATTGACTTCTTATTGAATGAAACTTCTTTATATTTTTATTTATTCTCTTTTCCATCCTTATCCTTTTTGAATGATGTCAAAGAGGAGGATAAAGTATATTCCCATTTACACATATCCAATATTTATAAAGTTATTAACCTCTATGTGAAATAATATCATAAAAAGGAAAGGTAAAAAATAATAAGAAACAACAAAAATATAATATTCAACAAAAGAAAAAACAATAAAATAAATATCTTTCCTTTCCATCTAATTAATATTCTTATATAAGAACTATTATATTGTTTCCTATTATTCTTTGGGAATAATATATTCATATTCTGGAGAGAAGAAGGGTGAACAACTCAACAAAGATAATAAGATGTTTGTTAGTGCTAATATAAGATAGTTACAACATATTCTAACCAAATTTTAAAGATTCATAAATTTATGAGTTTTTAAATAAAGTATTCTCAAATAAAATATTAACATAAATAAAATAAAAACATATTAATTTTAAATATATTTTTGAAATGTTGAATTTAAAATTAAATGAAAGAAGAGATCTTTTAAAATATTTAATTTTTTCAAAATAAAAATAAAAGGAAGATGGACTTATGAGAAAGTGACACTTGTAAAAAACATTCAAACAATTTGACTCGCAATTATATTTTAAATGGATGGATAAATATAAATATATAATGTCTTTTTAAATGTCCACAAGATAATATATGAGAAAGAAGAGATATGATATAGGTTGAGATATGAGCAACATGAGATATGTTATAGCATGAAATATGAGCAATATAAACTCTTATACTGTTTGATGTGCATTTTTATGTGGTGGTCACAGTAGTAATGATACCAAATTTTGATGACTTTCATGTGGTGGTGAGTGGTAATGATACCAAATTTTGGATTACAACAATCTAAAACAAACTATCATATCTTGTCCTTTTACCATGTCTAGCAAAAAAAAACAAGAATTCATGTAAAGATTTATTTGATGCATATCAAACAACAAATAAGATAAAAGTATATGCTAAGAGCGTATTAGACTATTATCATGCTCTTTATTATTTCCCCATCATATCATGACAATTTAAAAGATATTAAGAAAGAAAAAAAGATATTCCTTCCATTTTTATGAGAATATTTTGGGTAATTTCAAGTAAATATATAAATGTAATTAATATTATTAGAATTTTCAATAATTAGTTACATTTTTACAAAATTGCTCTCTCCAAGTAATTTTAGTTAATGTAAGATATTTTGATACACCTTTAAAGATAACAAAATAAATTTAAGTGCTCATATAAGATTATAGGTGTCAAAACGGGCTACCCGAACGGGTTCAGGCTAGCCCACATTGGGTTCGGGCTAAATGGACCGAGCTAAAATACAATTTATGCATATCAAATTGTAGCTCAAACTCACCCTAAGCGGGTTGCGGGTTGTGACGGGTCGACCCGCATAATTAAAACATATTAATTTAAAATTTAACATATTTAATCTATTTCATATATATATATATTTTGTTATGTCATTGCAATCAAACTTATAAATCTAATGTCTTGTGTTTGAGTGAAGACATGATGTCAAGTTCATGTATATGATTTTTAACATAATCATAATAAACCACTCAGTTCTATTGGACTCTTACTCTCTAATACAATACAAGTTGTAACTTAACATTAGTATCTAAGCATTTGGATACTATCAAAATATTATCACTTTGGTTTATAGTAATGGTAATATAGACTCAAGTTTAAAATGAATTCTCTATGGTAAACAATTATGTTATTTTTTAGTTTTTTTGTGAAAGTTATTTTTTTATTATGTTTTTGTTGTAAAAGTTAAATATAATTAAATACACTTAAGAAATGAAAAGTGAAATTTATATGATTTAATGTCTCTATTTGATTTGATATATTATTTTTTATTATGCTTAAAAGGATATTATGCAAAAATAAGAAAAATAATATAATACTTAACTTTATAACAATATTTGCACGGAGCAATATTTTTTGCCACAAAATTAAGAACACACATTACATGTGCATTTATGGTTAAGAACATGCATGTTGCTCGTGCATTCACATGGTTAAAAACACACATGTTACAGTGCATTCGTATTGTTAAGAACATGCATGTGACATGTGCATTCACATGATTATAAAACAAACATGTTACCTGTTAATTCACATTGCTAAAAAAACACATGTTACACGTGCATTTGTATAGTTAAAACACACATGTTACTCATACATTCGTATTGTTAAAAACACGTGTGTTAGCCTGTATTTAATTGTTCAAACACATAAAGAAAATAAATGACAATTTCAAATAACATTTCAAATAATATTTCACTTACTCCTTGTTACATTTCAAATAATATGAAATGATTTTCCAAAACTCCACTCATTAATTTTAACATTGTAATTTTAGATCTAAATAGAAATTAAAAATAAAATTGTATTTCTAATTTAATCATGATGATGTTATTAAAAAGAGTAAGAATGTCTTCATTTTTATAATTAATGTATTTTTTTATTTCTTTGATCGTGTGTTGTAATAATATTAGTTAATAGATTGGAGAGAGGAGATTGGAAAATATTCAAATAATAAGAAATGATTTTACTTCCATTTTTTCTTACAATTAATGTGTTTTTCTTTCTTTATTTGATCGTGTGTGCTAGAATAATATTAGTTAATAAATTAGAGATAGGAGATTGTAAGATAAAGAGATGGACTTGAAAATTATTGAACTACAATTTAATGTAATTTGTCATTGTTATTTGAATTTAAACATTTATTATAATAATGGAAAAGTATAGAAGCTCATATCTTGTGTGATGTTTCACCATAACAAATAGAGTTGTTTTTGGAGGGAAAATATTGAAGGAGAAGTTGACATATGTCCATGATGATGTGGTAAGAACCTTTTTTATTATTATATATAGGTAATAAATATTTATGTTATAGACATTACTCTATTCTTTATTCAATGTTCATAACATAATATTTATTATAAGTTTTTTTGAAGATAATTTTTACCTAAAGCTTATTACTAAGCCAAAGGTCCCAAAAAGATTAAAAAATAAGGAAAAGTGGGTAGTCTGAACCCACCCAGGTAAGCCCGACCCGAGCCCAGTTTTAATATAACCCGCCCGAGCCAGGCTAAAAGGTCAAGATTTAATAAAAAGTAGTTAAAATGATGCCCAAGCCCTATAAACTTTCAAACTTTAACAGGTCGGGTCGATCGGACCCACCCATTTTGACACCTCTACATAAAATAGATACACACTTTAACTAAGTTTTAAAGATGACACAATTTATGATTTTTTAAATAAATTATGCTGATAATTTAGGAGAAAAGAAGGATGAATATAGTGAAAGTGTGCATGTCAAGATAGCACTTTGGAAAGCTTTCTCTATGTGTTTAGTTTTGATGAGGACAACTTGTGATTATGAAAGCTTGAAGATCATCAACAAATCAGCATGCTGAAGTCTCTAGATTGGTATTAGACTTAGACTAATAATTAGTTTAGGTTGAGTCTAAGGCTTAGGTAAACTCTATACATGTCTCATATGCATAAAACTTTAAATCATTTTAAGTTTTGAGATATGTCATTTATAATAATGTTCATGCATCATATAAATACATGTAATCTGTGCATCCTAGGCATAAACTTAGTGTTGAACATGTATAAATTAAGTGCATAAAGTATTTGAGTTTTGTAATTTGAAAATACACTTAGAAATATGTTGTTAATCGATTAAGGCATGATTTAATCGATTAACATAAGTTTTTGAAAAGTTGTTGAAACTGAAAACTTGAAAAACAGAATCAGTTATGTTTTTAAACCGCGTTAATCGATTAACCAAGGTTTTAATCGATTAACTGGGCTGCTGAAGTGATAATCTCCTAGATCAGCCGGGAGGCCTGGATGTAGTTTGCAAGTGGACACGCAAACGAATTGGGATAAAAATCGTGTTGCAGGATTTTTCTCTATCTTTCTCTCTTTATTGCTTTAATCGGTTCCGTTGTATAATTGTGTTAATTGCTATATTCTGTTTCCATACTATACTAGTGTAACTCTCATATTTTGTAAGCTCTGTATATTCGTTTAAATCTCGGTTAATTGTCGTGCAAGAAACCGAATCTGTTTATAATTTCTGAGCTGTTTTAATCGATTAAAGTAATTGCGTTAATCGATTATTTGTATTCTGTTAATCGATTAATCAGTGGTTATTTTTGAATAATTTGTTGTTTTCGAAAAAGCGGATACTCTGACCGCTACACTTATTCAACCCTCCCATTCTAGGTGTATTTTAGCCAGTGATACCTAACATATAGTAGTGATATAAGATAGATATACATATTAACTAAATTTTAAAGATAAATCAATTTATGGATTTTGAAATAAATTATACTCAAATAAAAAGAAGATAGCCTAATGAGAAAGTGTGCATGTAATTTTTTTAAAGAATCTAACTGATAATTACATATAAGAATTTAAAATTGGATTGCAATAATACAAGAGAAATCAAGATATCTTGTCCATTTTATCATGCTTAGGGAACAAGCATGTAGTTGATAGGAAGAATTCATTTAAAGCTATCCATGGTTGAAGGAAGAAAATATACGGAGAAAAGATAAGAAGAAATAGTAAGAGAAGAGATAAAGTGATGAGAAAGATAATAGATTTTAATATTTTTTGTATAGACTATAATACCCTTATCACATTAACTTTAACACTAAATTATAATTTTAAAATAATTTTATTGCTAAAATTAATAAGTACACATTTTTAAAATTATTTTTGAAATTTAATTAAAAGAATAGCTACACATTAAATACTATTTTTTAGAAAAATATGCAAGATTTAATGTTTTTTCAATTTTTATCTGTTATTATAACTGTGGAATCGAGAATAAAATTTTCATTTTTTAAATTCAAATTTCCCTTCTCACTTTCTCTCCTAAGGAGAATAAAATTATGATAGGACCCACCATAATTTCCTCCTCTTCTCTTCCATCAAACATGGGGAAATTGAAACCCTCTTCTTGTTCTCCCATCTTCTTTCCACTCAAAATTACCCAAACTAAAGGAAGAGTTATACCTTATTTGGGTGACAAAAGAAAATAAGAAGAGAAAAAGGTGAGAAAGAGAAAAAGAAGAATTAGAGTATATTTTTATGATGTTTGATATAAGAGAATAAGAAGAGAAAATGAATAGAAAAAGATATTTTTTTCTCTTACTGTTTTGTTTGTTGGATAGAAAATGAGAATAGAGATGATGTTATGGTTTAAATGACAAAAACATTCCTAAAATAAATAAAAAAGAAAGAACAATTTTTTTTTGTTATTAATTAAAAATAAATGTTATAATTTTAGATTATATATTTTATTATAATTTCAATTGTTTTTAATTAATATTTTTATATTTAAAAAAATATATGTCTGTTACTTGTTACTGGTATTTAAAGTAAGAGAAAAGATGTATGTACTGCATCTTCTACGTTGTTAATATATTATTCAATATTCATTTTCAATCATAATTTACCATTAAAAAAATTAATACAAATGAATGATAGTTGATGCACTGACTATGTATAAATATTTACAATATCGGTGCATATATACGACACTTTTAAAACAAATAAGTAGAAAAGTTTGAGGGTATATTTGACATTTCAAATAAAATCATAATTCTTTCTTCATTTTTTCACTACACTAGAGGAGAAATAACTTATGGTGGGTCCCACACTGTTTCTATTCTCTCCTCTATTTTTTGCTCCACAATTAAAGAGGAGAAATCTTCACATTCTCTTCAATGTATCTCTCACTTTTTTCTCTCCATTCTAATTCTATTCCACCAAATAAAGGGTTATGGTTTGCTTGGGAGTTGGATTTTGGAGGGAAAGAAGGAAAAGAATACTTGAGAGTCTCTCATAGATGTATTTTTTTTGTCTCCATTCTAATCATCGCACTAGAGGCAATCCTATCTGAGCCGGAAACATCCACATGTATGTGAGGCTAACTCTTCCAGCGAGTAGTTTTTCCATCCACAAGACTCGAATTCGAAACCTTGCTGAAGGGGAATCAAACATGTACCACTTGAACCAACATCCGTTGATCTCTAGCAAATGTATTTCACGGCTCCCAAACAAACCACGAGTTATTTGTTATATATCAAACACTAAATAAGATAAAAGTATTAGCTTACTATATAGGAAGAATTCATTTAAAGAGTTATTTGTTGTATATCACACACTAAATAAGATAAAACTATCAGCTTACTATACTACTATTATGCTCTTTATTCTTTCGTCATCATATCACGACAAAAAAATTAGAAAGATGATATCACAGAAAAAAAATATTCCTTTCCTTTTTTATAAGACTATTTTGGGTAATTCCACTTAAATATAGAAATGTAAATAATATTCTTAATATTATTAGATTTTGAAATAATTAGTTACTATTTTACAAAATTGCTCTCCATAAATAATTTTAATTATTGTAAGATATTTTAACAAGAAAATCAACTAACTAATAGTTTTCTATCATCTTAAAGATATTTGACAACAAAATAAATTAACACACCTTAAATTTTAAAAACATTCTATGAAAAAACAGAAACTTAAATAATAATTTCGTCCTATAAAATAGTGGATGCAAAAGGGAAAGAATTGGTACCACCCTTAAATATTGCGAGTGACAAACGAGTCTTCTTACACTCCTGTAAAAACTTCCTAAGATACAGCCACTAACACAGCGAGTTACTCGAACTAACTCTACAAATTCGACACAAACACACGCCCTCTGTTCTCGGTTCCAATCTCATAAAACCACCATGCCTAGGGTTCCGGCGACTCAGTCTTCTCCTCCTTCACCTTCAATGTTTTCCACCATTAGAGCCTACGCGCTTCCTATTATTCTCTTTGCCGGAGCATTATACTATCAGCTAGTTCTCATTCCCAATGCATTTCCTCCTTCTCATTACGACGGTTACTCCGATTTTCTTTTGTTCTGTTTTATCTCTCGGTTATGATTTTGGTGTTGAATTTAATTTTCTTCGGTTTCTTTTGGTTGTTGCAGTGTTGCAAATTGAGAGGTATAGTTCGGTTGAGAAGGTGAAGGAGGCTTACGATAAACTTGAATCTAAATGGTAATTGTCAATCTATGTTATGTCTATTTGGATCTGGTTAACGAATTATTCTATTGTTAGTTAGGTTTGACGATGTTAGTTGCAAAAACTAATATAAATTTTGTGCTTATGTCTTTGAGCAGTGCTAGCAACATATTATTTGATACTTCCTGTTTTAAGCTTCCTTACGCCTAGTGTTTTAAATTGCGGTTGCGGTCACGAATATGTTTGCGATTATTGCCGTTGCAGTGTGAATTATTTTGTAAGTAAAAAAATATTTTTGATATCGATGTGGTCTGATGCGGTTATGTTGCAGCCTGATGCGGTTATGTTGCAGCCTGATGCGGCCCAAATGCAGTTGCATTGCGGCCCCGTTGTGGTCGTATTATTGTGATTCGGTGTCACACCGCAATTGCTGTATATTGGGTTTGCGGCGGTCACCACAATCGTAATATTGTGGCCGCATCATGTGATGCGGTCCACAATTTGAAATATGAAAGGTAAAATTGAGAATAGGATGGGAATGGTATTTGGAAGAATGGTGTTGAGATGTAAACTAAGGTAGGAGATATGATCATAGGATTCATAGCTCTAAAGTTTGTTATCCAAGTAGACACTTTTAATGTAATCAATTCTTAAGCGCTCGGGATAAGGTTACAAGAGCACCACATGGTAAAATTCTTAAATGATTTAGAAGGTGTAGTTCAAAGATTTTCCTAGGAGAGAATATAAATGGTCATGTAGGAGTTCATATAGAAGATATGATGATTTTCAGGAGGGATATAGCCTAGGGGAATTAAATTGAGTGTAACTATCCTAGATTTCTCATTAACTTTCAATCTTATTATAACCAACACTTATTTTAAGAAGTGGGAGGGACATCTTATTACATAAAGAAGTAGAGTGATGTTTGTTAGGAATAAGGGTACACCCCTTATTAAAAACGTGTATGTTAGGAGAAATAAGGCTAAAAGGGGAGGTGGTTAGAAGTTAGTTAGACAAGAAAAGTTATAAATAGAAAGTAGGGGAAGGTTAGTTGGGGATCTGAGGGAAAAGAGTAGAAGTGGAAGGAAGCTAACTGATTGAGGAATCAGTTATCCATTGGGGGGGAAATATTATGAAATTGTAACTGTAACACGACATTGGGTTCTAAGAAATATACACAGAAATCGTTCAAGATCAGTTGAAGATCTTGAACTCATTCTTTCTTATTTCTTTTCTTCTAGAAATCTAGTTCTAACACTGGTATCAGAGCACCATCCTGGTGTCCTGATTTCACACACTTCTAACAAGATCTCTGCGCATGGTTTCAACGAGAGGAATGGCACGAAACGCTAAAGATTGGGTCCAAGAGCGAGAGGATATGAGAAAGGAACAATGAATTCGGAACGAAATGAATGAGGCCAGAATGAAAAGATTGGAGGAGGCCCCAACTCAACTCACAACTAGGGCTAGGGTTCCTAATTCACGAGACAAAGGAAGCAAATTTGGGGGAGAGCATGATTTCAGGGAAAATCGAGGAAGGGAAAGGTGGAGGAAGCTCGAAATCCCTATCTTTTCAGGGGAGGATGCTTTTGGCTGGACCCATAGGTTGGAAAGGTATTTCGTGTTGAAGGAGGTAACGGAGGAGGAGAAAATGCAAGCTACCTTGATGGCTCTAGATGGCAAGGCGCTAAGTTGGTACCAGTGGTGGAGTAGGTGCAACCCCCATTCTTCTTGGGAAGGGTTCAAGGTGGCGGTGGTTAGAAGATTCCAACCTTCCATGGTACAAAGCCCGCTTGAAAAATTGTTAGCACTAAACAAGAGGGGACAGTGGGAGACTATGTGGAGGAATTCGAAAAGTATGTGGGAGCACTCAGGGAAATTGAATCAGAATTCGTCAAGGGCATCTTCTTGAATGGGCTCAGAGATGAGATCAAAGCCGAGGTAAGATTGTTTGAACATCCAAGCTTATCAGAGGTAATACACAAATCCCTAATGATTGAGGAAAAAAATGTGATAGTGCGAGGAAGGGAGAATACCAACAGTTATACAAGATCTACGGGTTACTCAAGATCTAGTGTCCCTACTAAGTCCATAACTGTAGAATCTAAGCCTTGGGCAGAGAGGAAGTCGGATCAGTCTTCTGTGGGGAGTGCTTCCATCAATAGGGATCATAGATGTGATGAGCCTTTTAATAGGGATCACAGATGTAAGAACAAACAGTTGAGAATGCTTTTGATGGAGGAAGATGAAGATGAAACTGAAGAGGAATTTGAAGTACCCATGGAGACAAAATTGCATTCTTTTCAGTTATCACTCTGGGCAATGGCACAGATTAACCACTGCCAATTCATGGAAGATCAAAGGGTGTATGTATGATAGAAAGGTTGTGATACTCATTGATTGTGGGGCTTCCCACAATTTCATCTCATCCCAATTGGTGGATCAGTTGCAACTTGAGATACAAGCTACTCCCAAATACGTGGTGGAGGTTGGGGATGGGCACAAAATTCACTGCCAAGTTAAGTGCACTCAATTGAAACTGGTGCTGCAAGGATTGGAAGTAGTCCAGGAGTTTTATCTGTTTGAATTAAAGGGGGTAGATCTGGTCCTGGGTTTGGAATGGTTGGCTAGCTTGGGAGAAGTAAAAGCAGATTTTGGCAAATTGGAGTTAACCTTGCAGAAAGGAGGAATAGTTCACAAAATTAAAGGGGATCCATCTCTAACAAAAACTCAACTCCCTCTAGGAGCCTTTATGCAGGTGTTGAAGGAAGAAGGTGAAGGGATTATGCTGCATTATGATGATCCAGAAGACATTCCAGAAGTATCTACCTGTGTCCCAGCAGGGGTGGAGGCAGTGTTGCAACCTTTTGAGGGAGTTTTTGCAGACCCTGAGGGCCTACCTCCTAGGAGAAAGCAAGATCATGCCATCTACCTAAAAGAAGGAGCAAACATACCAAATCTGAGACCCTACAAATACCCTCATTACCAAAAGACAGAAATTGAGAGATTGGTGATAGAAATGCTACAAGTAGGGGTGATTAGACCTAGCATAAGCCCTTACTCCAGTTCCATCATTTTGGTTAAGAAGAAGGATGGAGGATGGAGGTTCTGCGTGGACTACAGAGCACTCAATAAGGTGACTATTCCTAACAAATTCCCTATTCCTATTATAAAAGAATTGTTAGATGAGTTAGGAGGAGCACAAATTTTTTCAAAACTGGATCTGAAATTTGGATACCACCAAATTCGGATGAGAGATCAAGACATTGAGAAAACAACTTTCAAAACTCATGAAGGGCATTATGAGTTTATGGTTATGCCTTTTGGATTAACCAATGCACCTTCTACGTTCCAAGAACTAATGAATGAAGTATTGAAACCCTTTCTTAGAAGGTTTGTCCTAGTTTTTTTTGATGATATTTTGGTGTTTAGTAGAGATATGGCAACCCATGAGGAGCATTTGAAACTGGTACTAAAGGTGATGCAAGAGAATGATTTGAAGGCTAATAGGAAAAAATGCATGTTTGCTCAACTCAGGCTGAAATACTTGGGCCATGTGATTTCAGGTCACGGGGTAGAAGTTGATAAGGCCAAGGTAGCAGCCATGAATTCTTGGCCTCAACCCAAGGATTTAAAAGGATTGAGAGGGTTCTTGGGACTTACGGGTTACTACAGGAGGTTTGTGAGGGATTATGGCAAAATAGCCAAACCCCTCACTGATCTGTTGAAGAAGGATGGATTTCTCTGGAATGAGCAAGCTACAACTGCTTTTGAGGCATTGAAAACAACCATGGTGCAACTTCCCTTACTATATGTCCCTGATTTCACCCAGACATTTGTTGTTGAAATAGATACCTCTAGCAAGGGGATTGGAGCAGTCCTAATGCAACAGGGTAGGCCTCTAGCTTTCTGGAGTCAAGGTTTGTCCTCAAGAGCTCAACAAAAGTCAATTTATGAAAGAGAACTCATGGCCCTTGTTCAGGCCGTACAGCGATGGAGAAACTACTTATTGGGGAGACATTTTATAGTTAAGACGGATCAGAAAAGCCTCAAGTTCTTCACTGACCAGAGACTATTCACAAAGGAGCAGTTTAAGTGGGCAGTAAAGTTGATTGGGATGGATTTTGAGATTCAGTTCAAACCAGGTAAAGAAAACCAGGTAGTAGATGCCTTATCTCAAAGGGAAATGTATGCTGCTATATCCCTGGTTTCCTTGCCAGAAAAAGAAGACTGGACTAAGGAGGTCACACGTGATCCTCGATGGAAACAGGTTATTCAAGATCTCCTAGTATCACCAAGCAGCCATGAAGGGTATGAGTTTAGAGGAGGGTTGTTGTTACATAAAGGAAGACTGGTATTGGCAAGAAATTCCAACAGAATTCTCACCCTTTTGAAAGAGTGTCATACAAGTCCTTTTGGAGGGCACTCAGGTTTCTTCAGAACATACAAGAGGCTGGCTAGTTGTGTTTTTTGGGTAGGAATGAAGAGTGACATTAAAAGGTTTGTGGAAGAATGTGATGTGTGTCAAAGGAATAAACATTCTACCCTTTCTCCAGGGGGCCTATTGCAACCCTTGCCTATTCCTACCCAAGTATGGGTGGAAATTTCAATGGATTTCATTGGAGGATTGCCCAGAGTTCAAGGGAAGGACACTGTCTTTGTGGTGGTGGATAGGTTGACTAAGTATGCACACTTTTTTGTCTTAGGCCACCCTTATTCTGCTAAGGAGGTGGCTGCTTTGTTTGTAGATGAGGTTGTGAAGTTGCTTGGGTTTCCATCTTCAATAATTTCAGACAGAGACCCTGTTTTTGTAAGCAGCTTTTGGAAGGAATTATTCAGGTTATCAGGAACTCAATTAAAACTCAGCACAACTTATCACCCTCAAACCGATGGTCAAACAGAGGTGGTCAATAAGTGTTTGGAGGGGTATTTGAGATGCTTTGCAGGGCCAAGGCCTAAACAGTGGATTAAGTGGCTACCTTGAGCTGAGTTTTGGTACAATTCAACATTCCATATCTCTGCAGGGATGACTCCCTTCAAAGCCCTTTATGGAAGGGATCCTCCCACACTAATTAAAGCTGGAGAATTCTCGTCTAAAGTGGAGGATATTAATCAATTAGTGCAGAAGAGGGACCTAATTCTAGGGGAACTGAAGCAGAATTTATTGAAAGCCCAGGATCAGATGAAGAGGCAAGCTGACAAACATAGAAGAAAGGTGGAATTTAAGGAAGGTGATTGGGTCTATCTCAAGATTCAACCGTATAAACTAAAGTCCTTGGCTCTCAGACCATATGCAAAGTTGGTTGCAAAATATTATGGCCCGTATCAAATTCTAAGCAGAGTAGGGCTTGTGGCATACAAACTACAACTTCCTGAGCAAAGCAAGATACACCCAGTTTTTCATGTATCTTTGCTCAAGCAAGCACCGAAACCTACTCAAGAGCCTCAACCACTTCCTACAATGTTGAATGAAGAATATGAGTTAGAGGTTGAACTAGAAGATATCGTGGACAGCAGAGAAACACAACAAGGACAGATTGAGGTGTTGGTGAAATGGGCTACTTTGGCATCTTGCAATAATTCGTGGGAGTTAGCTGCTACATTACGAGAAAGTTTTTCTTTATTTCCACTTGAGGATAAGTTAGGTCTTTTGGGGGGAGTATTGTTAGGAATAAGGGTAAACCCCTTATTAAAAACGTGTATGTTAGGAGAAATAAGGCTAAAAGGGGAGGTAGTTAGACAAGAAAGGTTATAAATAGAAAGTAGGGGAAGGTTAGTTGGGGATCTGAGGGAAAAGAGTAGAAGTGGAGGGAAGCTAACTGATTGAGGAATCAGTTATCCATTGGGGGGGGGGGATATTATGAAATTGTAACTGTAACACAACATTGGGTTCTAAGAAATATACACAGAAATCGTTCAAGATCAGTGGAAGATCTTGAACTCATTCTTTCTTCTTCATCTTATTTCTTTTCTTCTAGAAATCCAGTTCTAACAATGTTCTGCCGTGATGCCAAAATGATTTCTTTATAATAGGAAATCAAGTAGAAAGCTTTGAATAGATTGCAAAGTTACACTTGGAAAGAGCTTGACTATCCATCACAAAGACTCTCAGATTTGGATGTAAAATTTAGGAGGAGAGTAAAGTGAAAAGGCTAATATAAGGTTTCAAGGATAAAGTGGTGGCAATTAAAGGATGATAAAGAAAGGATTTTGCAGCCAAGGGTTTAGGAGGAAGAAAGAGTAGAAGTGGAAGGAAGCTAACTGATTGAGGAATCAGTTATCCATTGGGGGGGAAATATTATGAAATTGTAACTGTAACACGACATTGGGTTCTAAGAAATATACACAGAAATCGTTCAAGATCAGTTGAAGATCTTGAACTCATTCTTTCTTATTTCTTTTCTTCTAGAAATCTAGTTCTAACACTGGTATCAGAGCACCATCCTGGTGTCCTGATTTCACACACTTCTAACAAGATCTCTGCGCATGGTTTCAACGAGAGGAATGGCACGAAACGCTAAAGATTGGGTCCAAGAGCGAGAGGATATGAGAAAGGAACAATGAATTCGGAACGAAATGAATGAGGCCAGAATGAAAAGATTGGAGGAGGCCCCAACTCAACTCACAACTAGGGCTAGGGTTCCTAATTCACGAGACAAAGGAAGCAAATTTGGGGGAGAGCATGATTTCAGGGAAAATCGAGGAAGGGAAAGGTGGAGGAAGCTCGAAATCCCTATCTTTTCAGGGGAGGATGCTTTTGGCTGGACCCATAGGTTGGAAAGGTATTTCGTGTTGAAGGAGGTAACGGAGGAGGAGAAAATGCAAGCTACCTTGATGGCTCTAGATGGCAAGGCGCTAAGTTGGTACCAGTGGTGGAGTAGGTGCAACCCCCATTCTTCTTGGGAAGGGTTCAAGGTGGCGGTGGTTAGAAGATTCCAACCTTCCATGGTACAAAGCCCGCTTGAAAAATTGTTAGCACTAAACAAGAGGGGACAGTGGGAGACTATGTGGAGGAATTCGAAAAGTATGTGGGAGCACTCAGGGAAATTGAATCAGAATTCGTCAAGGGCATCTTCTTGAATGGGCTCAGAGATGAGATCAAAGCCGAGGTAAGATTGTTTGAACATCCAAGCTTATCAGAGGTAATACACAAATCCCTAATGATTGAGGAAAAAAATGTGATAGTGCGAGGAAGGGAGAATACCAACAGTTATACAAGATCTACGGGTTACTCAAGATCTAGTGTCCCTACTAAGTCCATAACTGTAGAATCTAAGCCTTGGGCAGAGAGGAAGTCGGATCAGTCTTCTGTGGGGAGTGCTTCCATCAATAGGGATCATAGATGTGATGAGCCTTTTAATAGGGATCACAGATGTAAGAACAAACAGTTGAGAATGCTTTTGATGGAGGAAGATGAAGATGAAACTGAAGAGGAATTTGAAGTACCCATGGAGACAAAATTGCATTCTTTTCAGTTATCACTCTGGGCAATGGCACAGATTAACCACTGCCAATTCATGGAAGATCAAAGGGTGTATGTATGATAGAAAGGTTGTGATACTCATTGATTGTGGGGCTTCCCACAATTTCATCTCATCCCAATTGGTGGATCAGTTGCAACTTGAGATACAAGCTACTCCCAAATACGTGGTGGAGGTTGGGGATGGGCACAAAATTCACTGCCAAGTTAAGTGCACTCAATTGAAACTGGTGCTGCAAGGATTGGAAGTAGTCCAGGAGTTTTATCTGTTTGAATTAAAGGGGGTAGATCTGGTCCTGGGTTTGGAATGGTTGGCTAGCTTGGGAGAAGTAAAAGCAGATTTTGGCAAATTGGAGTTAACCTTGCAGAAAGGAGGAATAGTTCACAAAATTAAAGGGGATCCATCTCTAACAAAAACTCAACTCCCTCTAGGAGCCTTTATGCAGGTGTTGAAGGAAGAAGGTGAAGGGATTATGCTGCATTATGATGATCCAGAAGACATTCCAGAAGTATCTACCTGTGTCCCAGCAGGGGTGGAGGCAGTGTTGCAACCTTTTGAGGGAGTTTTTGCAGACCCTGAGGGCCTACCTCCTAGGAGAAAGCAAGATCATGCCATCTACCTAAAAGAAGGAGCAAACATACCAAATCTGAGACCCTACAAATACCCTCATTACCAAAAGACAGAAATTGAGAGATTGGTGATAGAAATGCTACAAGTAGGGGTGATTAGACCTAGCATAAGCCCTTACTCCAGTTCCATCATTTTGGTTAAGAAGAAGGATGGAGGATGGAGGTTCTGCGTGGACTACAGAGCACTCAATAAGGTGACTATTCCTAACAAATTCCCTATTCCTATTATAAAAGAATTGTTAGATGAGTTAGGAGGAGCACAAATTTTTTCAAAACTGGATCTGAAATTTGGATACCACCAAATTCGGATGAGAGATCAAGACATTGAGAAAACAACTTTCAAAACTCATGAAGGGCATTATGAGTTTATGGTTATGCCTTTTGGATTAACCAATGCACCTTCTACGTTCCAAGAACTAATGAATGAAGTATTGAAACCCTTTCTTAGAAGGTTTGTCCTAGTTTTTTTTGATGATATTTTGGTGTTTAGTAGAGATATGGCAACCCATGAGGAGCATTTGAAACTGGTACTAAAGGTGATGCAAGAGAATGATTTGAAGGCTAATAGGAAAAAATGCATGTTTGCTCAACTCAGGCTGAAATACTTGGGCCATGTGATTTCAGGTCACGGGGTAGAAGTTGATAAGGCCAAGGTAGCAGCCATGAATTCTTGGCCTCAACCCAAGGATTTAAAAGGATTGAGAGGGTTCTTGGGACTTACGGGTTACTACAGGAGGTTTGTGAGGGATTATGGCAAAATAGCCAAACCCCTCACTGATCTGTTGAAGAAGGATGGATTTCTCTGGAATGAGCAAGCTACAACTGCTTTTGAGGCATTGAAAACAACCATGGTGCAACTTCCCTTACTATATGTCCCTGATTTCACCCAGACATTTGTTGTTGAAATAGATACCTCTAGCAAGGGGATTGGAGCAGTCCTAATGCAACAGGGTAGGCCTCTAGCTTTCTGGAGTCAAGGTTTGTCCTCAAGAGCTCAACAAAAGTCAATTTATGAAAGAGAACTCATGGCCCTTGTTCAGGCCGTACAGCGATGGAGAAACTACTTATTGGGGAGACATTTTATAGTTAAGACGGATCAGAAAAGCCTCAAGTTCTTCACTGACCAGAGACTATTCACAAAGGAGCAGTTTAAGTGGGCAGTAAAGTTGATTGGGATGGATTTTGAGATTCAGTTCAAACCAGGTAAAGAAAACCAGGTAGTAGATGCCTTATCTCAAAGGGAAATGTATGCTGCTATATCCCTGGTTTCCTTGCCAGAAAAAGAAGACTGGACTAAGGAGGTCACACGTGATCCTCGATGGAAACAGGTTATTCAAGATCTCCTAGTATCACCAAGCAGCCATGAAGGGTATGAGTTTAGAGGAGGGTTGTTGTTACATAAAGGAAGACTGGTATTGGCAAGAAATTCCAACAGAATTCTCACCCTTTTGAAAGAGTGTCATACAAGTCCTTTTGGAGGGCACTCAGGTTTCTTCAGAACATACAAGAGGCTGGCTAGTTGTGTTTTTTGGGTAGGAATGAAGAGTGACATTAAAAGGTTTGTGGAAGAATGTGATGTGTGTCAAAGGAATAAACATTCTACCCTTTCTCCAGGGGGCCTATTGCAACCCTTGCCTATTCCTACCCAAGTATGGGTGGAAATTTCAATGGATTTCATTGGAGGATTGCCCAGAGTTCAAGGGAAGGACACTGTCTTTGTGGTGGTGGATAGGTTGACTAAGTATGCACACTTTTTTGTCTTAGGCCACCCTTATTCTGCTAAGGAGGTGGCTGCTTTGTTTGTAGATGAGGTTGTGAAGTTGCTTGGGTTTCCATCTTCAATAATTTCAGACAGAGACCCTGTTTTTGTAAGCAGCTTTTGGAAGGAATTATTCAGGTTATCAGGAACTCAATTAAAACTCAGCACAACTTATCACCCTCAAACCGATGGTCAAACAGAGGTGGTCAATAAGTGTTTGGAGGGGTATTTGAGATGCTTTGCAGGGCCAAGGCCTAAACAGTGGATTAAGTGGCTACCTTGAGCTGAGTTTTGGTACAATTCAACATTCCATATCTCTGCAGGGATGACTCCCTTCAAAGCCCTTTATGGAAGGGATCCTCCCACACTAATTAAAGCTGGAGAATTCTCGTCTAAAGTGGAGGATATTAATCAATTAGTGCAGAAGAGGGACCTAATTCTAGGGGAACTGAAGCAGAATTTATTGAAAGCCCAGGATCAGATGAAGAGGCAAGCTGACAAACATAGAAGAAAGGTGGAATTTAAGGAAGGTGATTGGGTCTATCTCAAGATTCAACCGTATAAACTAAAGTCCTTGGCTCTCAGACCATATGCAAAGTTGGTTGCAAAATATTATGGCCCGTATCAAATTCTAAGCAGAGTAGGGCTTGTGGCATACAAACTACAACTTCCTGAGCAAAGCAAGATACACCCAGTTTTTCATGTATCTTTGCTCAAGCAAGCACCGAAACCTACTCAAGAGCCTCAACCACTTCCTACAATGTTGAATGAAGAATATGAGTTAGAGGTTGAACTAGAAGATATCGTGGACAGCAGAGAAACACAACAAGGACAGATTGAGGTGTTGGTGAAATGGGCTACTTTGGCATCTTGCAATAATTCGTGGGAGTTAGCTGCTACATTACGAGAAAGTTTTTCTTTATTTCCACTTGAGGATAAGTTAGGTCTTTTGGGGGGAGTATTGTTAGGAATAAGGGTAAACCCCTTATTAAAAACGTGTATGTTAGGAGAAATAAGGCTAAAAGGGGAGGTAGTTAGACAAGAAAGGTTATAAATAGAAAGTAGGGGAAGGTTAGTTGGGGATCTGAGGGAAAAGAGTAGAAGTGGAGGGAAGCTAACTGATTGAGGAATCAGTTATCCATTGGGGGGGGGGGATATTATGAAATTGTAACTGTAACACAACATTGGGTTCTAAGAAATATACACAGAAATCGTTCAAGATCAGTGGAAGATCTTGAACTCATTCTTTCTTCTTCATCTTATTTCTTTTCTTCTAGAAATCCAGTTCTAACAATGTTCTGCCGTGATGCCAAAATGATTTCTTTATAATAGGAAATCAAGTAGAAAGCTTTGAATAGATTGCAAAGTTACACTTGGAAAGAGCTTGACTATCCATCACAAAGACTCTCAGATTTGGATGTAAAATTTAGGAGGAGAGTAAAGTGAAAAGGCTAATATAAGGTTTCAAGGATAAAGTGGTGGCAATTAAAGGATGATAAAGAAAGGATTTTGCAGCCAAGGGTTTAGGAGGAAGAGTTTTGGGAAGCTCAAGGAAGTACTGATTTTGAATGTGTTGTAAGATGGCCAAATGAACTAAGTAGCGAAAGGGAATCTTGGTGAAACAAAAGGCTTTAGAACTAAGGGTAAAGAAAGAATCTTGGTGGTAGGAAGAAACTGTGCAAAATAAAGTCAAGGTTGGGATGTAATGTTATAAAACATGGTCCTGCTTAAAAATGTTGAAAATTGATAAAACTATAAGGGTTTGTTTGGATTGAGTAAAAGTTGTGTTTTCGTTTTTATGTTTCATTAATAATCAATAATTACAAGTATGCTCCCTTCTTTTCATTCTTTTTCTTGTTTTCAAAGATTTGTATATGATACAGCCAAAACAATATTTTTTGTTTTCAAATTCTACTGTTTTTTTTGTAAAATTTATTATTAACAGGAAACAAAAGGAAAAAAAGTGAAATAGTTGAATCATTTTTACATTTGACAACCAAATAGGCAGCAGCTAAGATACCGAGAAGTCAATGAGAGAAGTGGAATCTAGAGTATTTGATGGATTATACAATTCTGAGGACCAAAGTAGGGAAATAAATATTTTCAGGCTCACTAAATGTAGGGAAACAAAGATAAGAGACTTCAACAAAGTAAAAATGTAAAATACTTCATGAAATTGAGTTAAGATATCAAGGAAAAATGTAAAAATTTCCTTCACAAGCTCTTTAATGAAAACATAAATTTATATTGCAATTTAATAGTGTAAACAGTAAACATAATATAGGAGGACCAAAATTTCACCTACCATCGTAAAATTTGGGAGGCTAAGGTAAAAGAAGCATTAGATAGGATAAACAATTTGTTTAATGGCATTTTAAAGTGCAAGAAATGTAAGACAAATGGAGGAAATATACTTTAATCCCAAACTATAAGAACAAATAAGATATACAAAGTTGCACAAATTGTAAAGGGATTAAGCTCACAATTCATACTATGAAGTTAAGTTAAGACATGGTGAGGGGATACCCTTGGTTATACCAAAACAAATACTATAAAGCTATGAAAGAGGGTGATTGAGCATAAATAAAGACAAGAGATTCACATTATTGAAAATTAATTTGGTTTTATGTTGGG
Organism: Lupinus angustifolius; assembly: GCF_001865875.1. Lineage (NCBI taxonomy): Eukaryota > Viridiplantae > Streptophyta > Magnoliopsida > Fabales > Fabaceae > Lupinus > Lupinus angustifolius. Next base: position 8,970,622 of record NC_032023.1, on the reverse strand, counting down.
AAGGTTGATCATGGAAGCAATATACTTGCTACAACATTTGATGGAGCAATATCCTAAGAATAAAAAACCCTTACGTGTGGTTTTCATTTGAGTTGGAAAAAGTCTATGATGCACTGCCAAGAGAGGTATTGTAGAAAGTCCTGATCTCATTTGTGCTTATTGAGCATATCCAAGAGTTAGTGTTGTGTTACATGTTTCCCCTCAAATGATACAGTTCTGGTCGAAGAGTTGAGAGAGGAAGTGAATGAGAAGTTAGACATGTGAAAACATGTAAAAGCTAGAACCAGAAGGGAGTAGAAGATGAAGAACACAGAGAGAGCATAGGAACTGAAAATGTAATTGTATTATTGAATTGTTGAATATAAAAGTAAGAGTTGTGCTCACGAGCTACAATAACAAAGGATAGAAGAAAAACCTTCTAACAAACTAACCAGCTTATAAGTGCAACTACTAACCTAATAACAGAAGGCTATGAAATTTTAATATAGCCCCCTGAAACCAATGCCATTCTTGTTGTTTTGTATTTTGTCCCTTACAAAATACAAATCCAATTCAATGCGTTTAGTCCTATTGTGTAATATTGGATTGTTTAACATTGCAACAATACTCAAACTATCACAGAAAATTGTAGGGGACTTATGAGGAACTTTGAGTTCCTTGAGAAGTGATTCAATCCACATGAGTTCTTGAGAAGCCAAAGTTAGACTTCTATACTCAACTTCTATTCTTGATCTAGAGATAGTTTGTTGCTTCTTTGACCACTAAGTAATAAAATTGGGTCCTAAATACAAGTAGGCACCATATGTATACTTTCCATCATTATGTCAGAAGCCCAGTCAACATCACAAAAGGCCACAAGATAGAGGTGGTGATACATCAGCTGAGTTAATTGTCAAACCCAAGGTTTTTGTGCCTTGAAGATATTTGAGGATCCTCTTTACAACTGTCCAATGAGAGTTTAGAGGCTTTTCTAAAAACTGACACAATTTATTGATACAATAAGTAATGTCAGGTCTAGTCATAGTGACATATTCTAGAGCACCAACAATAGACCTGTAAAAAGTAGGATCTTCAAATCATCTGTACCATGCTTTGTAAGTATGCAGTTGCTAGCCATGGGAGTTGGAAGAGACTTGGTTGAAGGGAATTCAACTCTTTCTAGTAGATCTCTCATATACTTTGACTAAGAGAGGAACAAGGTGCCATTTGGCTTATGTTTGACCTCTATGCCGAGAAAATAATCAAGAGGACCTAACTGTTTGTGTGCAAAAGTGGAACTCAAATCTTTTATACGCTTCTGAACATGAGAAGAGGAGGATCCTATGACAATTATGTCATTGTAAAAGAATTAAAAAACAGAAAACATAAAGGAGAAAGGTAATGAGAGAAACTGAATGTTTATGATTTTATTTCTCGATCAAATATGAACAAGCTATCCCCTTTATATAATCCAGGTGAAGCATTACAAGAGAGAATGAGAATGGGAAGTTACGTGAACAACAAGTAACTTCCCCTAACTAACTAACTAACTGTTTCTGTCAACACAGAAACAGAACAACTACCAAATAAAACTGATTCAGTAACAACCATACTGAATCAGTCCATAAACCAAGACTTTAAGTCTTACACTCTAATATACCCCCCTGAAACCTAGGGTGACTGATTAGAGAATCTAAATCAGTGACTTTAAGTTGTTTCCTTAACAATAAAAACCTTGCAGTGGCCAAAGGCTTTGTAAGGACATCTGCTGTTTGAAACTCAGATGGAACATGTTTAACTAGGAGAGTTTTGGCATGAATTTTGTCTCTCACAAAGAAGAGATCAAGCTCTATGTGCTTGGTTCTGCTGTGAAGAACAGGATTATGTGCCATTGCTACTGTACTTAGGTTATCACACAAAATCAGAGGAGTTTGATGAGGAATCTTGAGTTCAGAAAGAAGGGACTCAACCCAAATCATCTCCTGAGCAGCTAGGGCAAGGCTCCTGTACTCAGCTTCTGTGCTGGATCTGGACACTGTCTGTTGCTTTTTAGACCACCATGTAATGACATTAGGACCCATAAAAAGACAAGCCCCTGAGATGGACTTCCTATCATCAGGATCAGAGGCCCAATCTGCATCACATAGGCAAGTGAGAGTAATAGGAACAGAGGAAACAGTGGATGCTGTCTTGAGATGAATGCCATAGGTAATTGTCCCTTTGATATACCTAAGTATCCTCTTAACTGCCACCCAATGCTGATCCAGAGGATTACTCATGAATTGGCAAACTTTGTTAACACTAAAAGCCAAATCAGGTCTAGTTATGGTGGCATACTGAAGAGCACCAACAACTGACCTAAACAGTGAGGGATTTTCAAAGGCTTCTGTTCCAGTTTTAGAGAGTTTGCAAGTACTGGACATTTCATTCTCATACTCCTCCATATCCCCATCCTATCCTCATCCTCATCCTATCCTCATTATCTTCCTCATCCTATCCTCATCCTCGTCCTCATCC
>NC_032023.1:8925208-8968026 GCF_001865875.1 Lupinus angustifolius | reverse complement strand
TAACTAACTAACTAACTGTTTCTGTCAACACAGAAACAGAACAACTACCAAATAAAACTGATTCAGTAACAACCATACTGAATCAGTCCATAAACCAAGACTTTAAGTCTTACACTCTAATAGTCATCAACATAATGAAGAGTGAGTTTTCACATTTGCTGACTTGAAATCCAAGTTTGAGCAAAGAACCTTTTAGCCTTTCAAACCATTGTCTTGAAGCTTGCTTGAGACCATATATGGCTTTATGCAGCTTGCAAACTAAATTCTTGTCATGTTGTTGAAAACACAATGGTTGTGTCATGTAAACCTCTTCATTAAAAAAACTCATTCAAAAAGGCATTATTTACATCAAGTTGTTCAAGTATCCAATGGTGAGAAACAACCAAGGTTAATAGAAACCTAATGGTAACATGCTTCACAAATGGAGAAAAAGTTTCATTGTAATCCACACCATGTTTTTGATGAAACCCCTTTGCAATCAGCCTTGCTTTGTACTTGTTAACACTACCATTTGGATTTTCTTTGACCGAAAAAATCATTTGCAACCAATGGCACGTTTATGTGGTGATAGAGGCACTAAGGACCAAGTACCTAACGCCATAAGAGCATCATATTTCACTTGCATAGCCTATTACCAAACCAGATCAGCTAAGGCAACTTTGGCACTGGTAGGCTCACACTGAGTGAACTGAACACTCTGGTAAATTGTTTTGTAGATACTCGACTTAGATCTAGTTTGTATAGGATGAGAAACAACAGGTGCAAGACTGCCAAGACAAGGAGGAAATGGTGGTGAGGAGGAAGTTGTGGTTGAAGGGAAGGGTGAAGTCAAGAAGGTAGGGGATTGTGAATCTATGACATCAATGGGAATAGGAGAGACAAAAATATTAGGAATAGAGGAATCAGGAGAAGAGTGAAGAACAAAAGGTGAAGAGGAGGACATATTTGGACCATCAATAGAAGTGGAAGGGATAGGAGAAAAATGATAGCTATTACCGCGAGGTGGAGGAGTAGTTGATTGAGAATTATTGGAGATTTTAGACTTGAGTTCAAATGGAAAAACATACTCATTGAATATGATATCCTTTGAAATATAAGTCCTTCCATCTTGAGATAGGCACTTGTAACCCTTTGACTTGTGAAATACCCAAGGAAAATACATTATGAACTTCTCGGGTTGAGTTTGTGCTTATTAAAAGGTCGAAGAAGAGGAAAACAAGCACATCCAAATACTTTGAACATTTTGTAGAAGGGAGTCTATTAATGAGATAAACTGTAGTTGTAAAAGCATGATCCCAAAAGGTCATGGGAATATGAGCATGAACAAGTAAGGTGAGTCTAGTTTCTACTATGTGTCTATGTTTCCTCTCTACTGTACCTTATTGATGATGTGTATGAGGACCTGGGATTCTATGAACAACTCTAAGTGTTTTTAGAACACTGCTAAAAGGCTGAAACTCACCCCATAGTCACTTTAAACTGCTTTAATGTTACTATTGAATTGGGTGTGAACATATTTCAGAAAATAATGAAGTATGGACAATGTTTCTGATTTTTGCTTCAACAAAAAAATCCATGTGTGCTTAGTACAAGCATCCACAATGCAGAACCCCATAGTTCAACATAGACTAAGTCAAAAGGAAAATTGTAAATTGTGGATGAACTAGGAGAATGAATTCTATGAGCTTTTCCAACACAACAAGAAGAGCAAAAATCAAAAACAATTTTATTTATGTGTGGGATTTTACAATTTGATGGAATAGATTTCACTACAGCCTCATGGGGATGACCCAATCTACAATGCCAAAGGGAAAAAAGCAAAAACAGGAACACTAATTTTATTGCACATACCAGAATTACACATTGGTAAGTGATTACAATTATTGCTATGACAAACCGTAGACGCTAATGAGCAGCAAGGTACAAAATTAGGAATAGGTAGAAGACCATGGAAAGCATAGAGTCCTTCCTTAGTGAGAAACCTTTGGAGAAGAATTTCATTAGTATCCTGTGATTTCACAAAACAAGCTTTAGGATGAAATTCGAAGCAACATGAATTGTCTTTTGCAAATTGTGACACACTAATGAGATTCTTAGTAATTGAAGGAACAAGAAGATTATTCAAGTTAAGAGAAATGTTTGAATTTAGAGAATAAGTGAAATATGAGTCACCAATTGAATGAATTGAAATACCAATACCATTATCCATGAAAATTTGGCGATGACCGAAGGATTCCACTAGTTCATGCACCAAGTCAGGATCTGTTGTCAGATGATTAGTAGCCCCAAAATCATGGTATCATGTTACGTTTCTGGGAGTCTTGGCTGAAGGACCAGGTTTACTCTTCTCAACTGTAGCAGCCATAACATAGGAATGATGAGGTTGCCTTGAATGTATTGTTGTTGGGCCTGGCCCAAGTAGTGAGTCATCATTAAAATGAGAAGAGAAAGTTGTTGGCCCACAGTTGTAGGTATAATGTGAGTGACCAACATAGAAATCTCCAGGGTATTTAGGAAGGAAGCGGGTTGGGTAATTTGTGGCCCATTATGGTGTGCATAGTAATGAAGTGGCATTGAGTAAGCTAAAGGGTGTACCGATGCACCAAAATGTGGAGGAGCATAGTAACATGTGTTGAGCTCATGTCCTCCTCTGTTGCAATACGTACAAAACAGAGATGAAGAACGAAAAGTGGTTATGCCTCCTCCACAGCGACCTCCCGGTGACCATAGTTGCTTTGATAACCACCAGAGCCACCATACACTCCCGGTCCTTGCATTTCAGCACGCGACGAGTAGAAGAATGATGGAGATGATGACCAAAACTGATTAGGTCGTGAATGAGCTGGTTTTGACGACGGCGGCAAGGCTGAAGCAACGACGACATTTGCCGAAAAAGCATCCAATAATGCCTTATTCTAAGTCTTCTCCAAACGCGACTCAAAAGTCATCAAAAAAGATTCTAGGTTATGAACAGTGGGAAGATCAATTTGACTCTCAATTTTGGTGATTACTGGTTGATACCCCTCATTCAAACCATCAAGAATATAATAAATGTGTTTTGTCGTGGAGATTGGAGTTCCTATGAGTAGCAAAGCATCCATGAGTCCTTTAATCTTTGTGAAATATTCAGAAATGATGCTCGATCCTTGAGATATAGATCGAAGTTGTGATCTCAGTTGTCGACAATGTGCTTTGGTTTGGGAGTTGCAGAATGAATCAAGTTCCTAGTTGCCATGAGTGCACATAACCAACATCACGTGGTTGTAGACTTTCAGAGAGTGAATTTAGAATCCATGAGAATATTGATTGATCGAGTTCCTCCCAACGAAGATACGCTGGATTTATGCAGTTGACGACTCTATCATCTTTCGTTCAGAAATCGATGAGGAATCTCTTTTCATATTTCAAACTGTTTTGCCCTATTCGAAGTTCGGATTGCTAACATGAAGTGTCGCCACACTAAATAATTCTTCTTCGTCAGTTTCATTGATGGAAGCACAAGTGGTGTTGACACCGCCTGTAGCGGTGAGGCAACAGAGGGAGTGAGTGGTGGTGATGACTGAAATGTCCTAGTGTTAGTGGCGATCATAATGTGATACCATGTAAAAGCTAGAAACAGAAGAGTAGAAATTGAAGAACTCAGAGAGAGAATAAAAACTAAAAATGTAACTGTATTATTGAATTGTTGAATACAAAAGTAAGAGTTGTGTTCTTTATATAGCACGAGCTACAATAACAAAGGATAGAAGAGAAACCTTCTAACAAGCTAACAAAGCCTTCTAACCAACTAACTTATTAGTGCAACTACTAACTTGATAATAAAAGGCTATGATATTCTAATAAAACAAGCTTTGGAAACACACGATTTTCATCTAATTAGAAGTAAGATGGAGTATAAGGAATGTAAATTTAATGGAGACAAATTAATCCCATTTTAGAGATAAAAATTGAAGACCACGACACATACCACAAATGACACAATTTAAGTATCTTGGGTCCATCATGTAAAAGAACGAGGAAACAAAGGAGGTGTAAACCATAGGATTCTGAAATGGAGAAGTGATTTAAGTGTTATTTATAGAAAGGGACCACTCAAACTTAAGGGAAAATCTACCACATTGTTATAAGATTTTTGAGGTTGTGTGAGCATGAATGTTGAGTGGTACAAATCCAACAAGATAATAAGCTCAATGTGGCAAACAAAGATAAATGGACAAATTAGATAAGATATGATTAAGAATGAATATCTTAGAGAGAAAGTTAGAGTAACACCTATTGTAGAAAATATAGTAGATTAGGATGATTGGACATGTGCATAGAAGAGTGAAGACCCATGGAGGGTAGCTGTTAGAAATTCACAGAAGTAAACAACAAAATAATACCAACAACAGCAATAGTTAGTAGCAGAATGAGAGTTAGAAAACAGAAGCATAAAAAGTATAAGATGAATGGTAAACTGTTTGTATATATTTCTATGGAATGAGAGTCGTTTACACTTATGAAAGCAAGGTAAATATTGATAGAATCATCTATCAATCCATAGAGACATTTCTCTATTTCTCCCTCTATAACAGAATACTCAGATGATTTTCTCTCCCCTCTACTTATGGTAATATAACAGAATTTGCACCCCCTTTTGCCAGCTCAGCCTTTTTGCCACGTCTTCTTTCATAAACCCTCCAAATCTTGGGTTTCTTACCAACCTCAAGGCCCACATCTTCACTCATGCTTCTATCAATTGCTCCCTTCTAAAAATCAACCTTGTCCTCAAGGCTAAAATCTGGAAAATGACCTTGTAAGATAGCATTATCCTCCCAAGTCACATCCTCAACCGGTTTGTTCTTCCATTGAATGAGGCTCTAAGGAATTGAAACTCCCTCATGTATAACCCATCGTGTCCCAATAACCTTCTCGGGATACACATCATTACTTGGATCAACATCCAACTCTGTAGAAGATCATCATGTACCTGATAATCACCAATGGCCTTCTTAAGAAGAGAGACATGGAAAACAGGGTGTATCTTCGAATGGTCTGGTAAGTGCAACTTATAGGCGACCTCTCCGTGCTTTGCCAGGATCTGAAATGGGCCATAAAACCTGGCGGCTAGCTTTTGGTTGATGCGTCTCATCACAGACTGTTGGTGGTGAGGCCGTAATTTCAGAAAAAACCCAATCTGGTTCGGAGTCCTTAGAGAGAATTTTATGGCCATCCCCAAGCTTGATGTTCTTAGCTGTCATTGGAGTAATCTGAAGCCCTAATGCCGTAGTGATTGCGGGAGAAATAAAATTGTGACTAGCCCCACTGTCAATAAGCACCATCACGTAGATTCCTGCAAGTTGGCCTTCGAGTTTCATAGTATGGCATTCACCCATACTCCCTATCACACCCATTACTTTGCATTCTGCCTCAATCTCTTCGTCTTCATCGATAACACTAGTTTCAATGGCGATAATCTCCCCATCATCCTCCCCACTTTCTCCCTCACCCAAGATGAGTACCCGAAGAGAACGTTCAGGACATTTGTGTTGTGTTGGGTGATACTTACCTCCACATTTGAAACAGAGTCCTTTTGCCCTTCTCTCCACTTCTTCATAAGAGAGACTCTTGGTGCCCTTCCATCGATCCATGGCGGAATTCCGACGGTCTGTCTCACCCTTTCTTGCCGTCGACGTGATCGAAGGAGAAGAAGAAGGAGTCGGGTTCGTGGAACCCATTCTGGAAGAAATCGGGTTGCTCCAACCCGATTGGGAGAAACGAGTTTTCTGGGTTTGAGCCACTCCTCCACTCTTGTTAAACGAATTGGGCCAATTCCATTCATTTCGACCCACGAATTTCTTTTTGCCTAGGCCCCTTTCCTCTTCATCATCTTCCTCCCTCAACTCATCCTCTATGTCTTTTGCCATCCTCATCATTTCCATTCTGTTTTTGGGATTTAACGTACGAATCCTCCTTCGAATCTGGGGTTTTAGCCCACTCATAAAGTATCCCAAATATTGTTCTTCAGGTAAACGTCCTACCTGAGAAGACAACAGTTCAAACGCCTCTACAAATTCTTCAACACTTCCCGATTGACGAAGAGTTGAAAGTTCTTCGAAAGGATTTTCTAACCGCCTCCCTCCATATCGAGCGATGAGGGTTTTCTTCAACTTCTCCCACGAAAGGGCATCCTCGGTTTCTAGCAGCAAATTAAACCAATGAATTGTGGATCCTTCCATACTCACCCTTGCCAATTTCAAATGCATTTCCTCCGGTGTGTTTTGCACATCAAAATAGATCTCCGCACGAGTAATCCACGCTACAGGGTCCTCTCCTCCGAATGCTGGTAATTTCACTTTCTTCCCTGAAAGCCGTGATTCACCGCTCGTCGTATCGCCGGAAGAATTTTCAGCCTCAACTTCGCGATTTCTCCGACCCATGTGCTGACTCAACTCAGCAAGAACCAAACTTTGAGTTTGCATTTGAGCTACCAAGTTTTGAAGAGTAGTTCGCAGGTCCCCCATTTGCTCCTCTAACGCCTCAACCCTATCTGACATCTTCGGTGGCATCTACTGTGTTCCCTTCTGCCTTCGTCTTCGATCTGACAGGTCGGACCAATTGTTAGAAATTCACAGAAGTAAACATCAAAATAATACCAACAGCAACAATAGATAGTAGCAGAATGAGAGTTAGAAAACAGAAGCATAAAAAGTATAAGATGAATGGTAAACTGTTTGTATATATTTCTATGGAATGAGAGCCGTTTACACTTATGAAAGCAAGGTAAATATTGATAGAATCATCTATCAATCCATAGAGACATTTCTCTATTTCTCCCTCTATAACAAAATACTCAGATGATTTTCTCTCCCCTCTGCTTATGGTAATATAACAGAATTTGAACCCCCTTTTGCCAGCTCAGCCTTTTTGCCACGTCTTCTTTCATAAACCCTCCAAATCTTGGGTTTCTTATCAACCTCAAAGCCCACATCTTCACTCATGCTTCTATCAGTAGCCCAATAGCCAGAGGTAGATGGAAATCAAGAAAAATTATGAGAAAGTATCACGAAGAATTTAGACGATAATGACTATAGGTAATATTTATTATAGAATATTAAGACATCTTTTGGTACATGTAGTGGACTGCGTGGTATTAAAATGTTTGGTTTTTGTTACTTTGGACGACTGACATTATACCTATTTTAGTGCGATGATTTACTTTTAATTATAGTTTCTAACTTTTGATACTATTACAAGGAGTTTAAGTGATAGTAAAATAATTCAACTACTAAAATTTAGCACACTAATTTTGTTTATTTTTTAGTTTGTTGAAGTTGTTGGCCTCTAGAAGTTTGTTGTGAATGTTAAAAAATTCTTCATGTATCATTCTTTTTTTGGTTAGTGAGCTTGCTAATCAATGATCTTATGGCACTAGTTACATGGTCTTTCAGGAATTCAGCTGTGGAAGCTTCTGATACTCGTGAGTTTGTAAAGGTTAGTTTTGAGTGATTGCTTATGAGCTATCTTGTCTATTACTTATTGTATGATACAGAATCCCCATAAGGAAGAAGATCCCTTGATAAAGAAGTTGTGTTTACATTATTTCCGGAGAATTCTTAAACCTGAAAGAGGAACAACTGTGTGTTAATGTGAGGAGGGGATCTATTGAGTATGGCTTAAACACTGAATGAAATCATTCTATTGATTTCAAATTTGTCTGAATTATTTTTTTGTTGTGCTGGTTTGCTAATTCAATTTCTTTTCTCAAGACCAATTTGATTCATATTCTATATATTATGTTTTGTTGCTTGAAGTTAAAAACTACTGCTATGAATGCCATCATTATCTTTCTAAGACAATGAATCTGTTAGTCATAGATCTGCAGCTACAGTCTTGACATTGTGAACTGCATCTGACTTAAATAGTTGTTGCAAACACATTACATGAGAGAAGTGATAGGAGGAATTCAGAGCTTTGTTTAGGTATGGGAATTTCAAATGCAAGACTGAAGTAATGTCGTTGCAGTGACCCCAGCTTTGTGTGTAGGAAAAAAATAGTTAATTTCTGCATGATGAGACAATTGCTATGGGCTTAATTCTATTTGATTGCTAAATTTGACTGTTGTTGGAAAATGATGGTATTGGTTTATAGATTGTTTCTATGCAAAACAAATGAATTACACCAATGAATTTGAGGTGTAGCAATTGGATGTCTTTATGTTTCTTGAATTTGTTTTGTAAAATTTAAAAATCACCCAGTTCCCCCCTCCCTGCAGGTTGAATCCTGGCATGCAAGGAAACTCCTGAAATTTATATGCTGAAATTGTTTTGGATATTATATTGGAATTGAATTCATGGAATGAAACTGTAATATTCTTATTTGTCACTTGGTATTCCCCCGAACATATGCCTAGGGGCTAGGTACAGTAATATGGTTTCGTGTATGACATGTTCTATTTGATGTTCGGCACTATCATGACACAACACAACTAATGGTGGATTTACTATGATTTTGTTTTTGTAATTTGTTTCGAGTGCATGATTTACAGATTCGATATGCTTATGAGTTGCTGACAAATCCTTTATGGAAAAGAGACTATGACATATTTGGCATTGATGAACAACTTGTGAGTAGTTTCTTTTGCATCCTTCAAAATTATGTCTTTTTTCAATGATGTGCCATGAGTATTTCACTTATCCCTGAATTACCATTATCTCATTTTTTTAATTTATTAAATGTGATGACTTGATGGTAGCATATTATTGAGAGTGCTAGCAAGCATTACGCTGGGAAACGTGTTTCAGAACTGGACCTCCCTTTACTAGATGTCCCCACTCCTGGTTAGTTAAGACATCCATCACAACTTGTAGGAATTTACTGAGGTTTATTTTCTAAGGATTTGTGACAAGGAAGTTTTTTCATTGACGCATACATCCTTTTTACCACTCAGGGTCCATTGATCATTCCTCTAAAGTAATTAGCACAAGCGACTTCAGGTCCATATTTCCAGATGCAAAGCCATGGCTAATTCAGGTACATGTAGAATATGATGATATCTAGTAACTTATGTGATCCCATTCTAACTTTCTCCAATTATACTTGTTGTTATTAGATATAAATAGTATTTATGAAGACATGATTTTTATATTAGAGAATAATAGTTAGTAGTAAGCTTGTAAGCTTACTATCTATGCTAGGCAATTTGTATTATGCCTACTATGTACGTAGCTAATGCGTTAAGTATCTGGCCTGGGGAGTATGTTCGCAAGAATGAAACTCAAAGGAATTGACGGGGGCCCGCAAAAGCGGTGGAGCATGTAGTTTAATTTGATGCAAAGCGAAGAACCTTATACAGTGCGGGGGGTTCTATTTTCTTATTAATGGGAATTCTAGGTATTGGTTTATATAGTTCTAATGAGCCAACATTAAATTTGGAAATGTTAACTACCCGATCATATCCTGTAGGACTCGAAATAATATTTTATATAGGATTTCTTATTGCTTTTGCTGTCAAATCACCAATTATACCCTTCCATACATGGTTACCAGACACCTATGGAGAAGCACATTATTAGGTTAAGTCAGGATGTTCGTCTTAGGTCCAACTCTATAAATACAGCTAGCCTTTGTAACAAACTAATCTTTCCAATAATAGAAAAGAGACGTATTCAGTTTTCAATTCTCTCTCCTCCTCCCACTTCTATCTCAAAGAGACGATTACGCCATCCATGGCTAGCACTGATGATCTTGGGTTCTCGTGATGACATAATATTATATCACTACCGACAACAATAACAACCAAACCTTTAGTCTCACACTCTCACTAGGTGGGGTTGGCTACATGGATTGAATGATGTCATAACTCTCTATTCAAATCATGTCCATCGACAAAGTATTGTTCTCTAAATTTTTCATAATATTTTCTCCTTTGGTTTTTATTGGTCTCTCTATCTCTACAAATAGGACTAATCTCCATTTAATCTACTCTCTTTATTGGGGTTTCGAACGTCTACTCCACACATACCCAAACTACGATAAGGTGTGATTTTACCATCTTTTCTACATAGGAGCTACCCAAACTTTATCTCAATTGCATTCATTCCTAATCCTATCTTGTCTAGTGTATTCATTTAACGCAACATTCTCATCTCTGACTATATGTGTTGGATGCTATAGTAGCTATACATAACTGGTCCTAAGCTCAGATAAAAGGTGAATGTTGTATTAGATAGTCAACAATGAATATAAAACTTTGTCGAATCTCTATGGTATGGATCATAATATATATCACGAAAAATAAAATGTCTAAATATTTGTGTGATTTAACTATATGTTGGTAAATGATTTGATTCCACACATGTTGTCTTAAGATTTGAAAACTATGAATTATTTTTGGTAATATTTGTAAATCAAGAAGGCATTCACTAGTTTTAATTTTAACCCAAGTTCACTTTTTGTCACTGTACTGTCTCTCAAAAAATAGATTCCATTGATCTTGCTTTCAAAGAGTCTTCTATATCACTATTCTTGCCTGATGAGATATTCTGATATCGTTACCTATTTCATTATTTACAAGTTTCTGACTCAGATATATTTTCTGAATGTTGATCAGTTGTATTCATTGGGGAGCAATCGTTCTGCCCACTTTTCTGAGTCCTGGAATAAGATTGGTATGTTTTATGAACTTAAACTATAGCATAACAAAATTATTTTGACTATATTGCTATAGGGCATGAAAATTGTATTTTTACTATTTTCAGTTTATACATAGGAGCATTTAATTTTATTTAGAGGGCGAGTCTTGATGCGATAGTAAGGTTCGTTGCCTTGTGACCTGGAGGTCAATAGTTCAAATCCTGTAAACAACCTCTCCTCACAGAGGTAAGGCTGCATTCATATACTTTCCCCAAAACCTACCAGTTGGGTGCCTCGTGCATTGACCTCCCTTTTTAGTGGATAATGCTTAAATGGCAATGATAGGAAAATGTCTCTTCTTTACAAATAGGTAAAAGAAGTATGTGAAATATGAAAGTTTGTTTCAGAATAAAGCTAGTTTCTGCTGTATTCAGCATTTCTCTCTTGTTCCACCCAACATTGGATCTGTTCTTAAAAACAAAATATGAAAAGGCAGGAGAGTAGTTTTTTCCTTTCATAAAGAGAATTATATGTTTATGTGTTATTCTTTAGTTTATTAACTCATCTTAGTCACCACTTTAATATGGATATGATTATTCTGATTAATTTCTTTGTGGTCAGCTGCTCTATTGCATGCGTTCACAAATATTGGTGTGGTCGAACTTGGTGAGGTGGAGCTTGCTGTACACCTTGCTGATAAAAGATCATCAGGAAAACCATTTTTCAGAAATGGTATGTTCTAAATGCAATCAATTTTATATTTTCTGCCTTTTGTTTATCTTACAGGATATCTATCAGAACAGCTATTGCCACATGGCCTGGTTTAAGTATTTAACTCGTGAGAATTTCCTTATAGCAAATCTGTTAACTTCATTTGTCTACATGTACCGTTAAAACAGATTTGTTGTTATAGTTTCCTTCTATGTTGGTTAATGACAAATACAAGATGGTGTAGGCCTGACAAGGGATTTGAAAGAATGATTTAATTTCTAACAAAAACCGGTAACGAAACCAGAAACTTTGGGTAGTAAGGGCAAAGCCAATATGTAAAACACACAATTGCATAATTGAATTTCTACATGTTAGAGAACTAAGCTATCTTACTATGAAAGAAATACTTAAGTATAGTTAGAGATAGCTAGAAGTGTCAGCTATTGGCAGCTGGAAGAAAACAGTTAAGTTTTCGTTATTTGATATTATGAATTCTCATTTTACAAGTGTACTACACTAATACAGATGTCAATAGTTGACAGTACAAGTGTAGAGCTGTCAATAGTTGACACTTCTAGCTATAAATGGCGGCCTAGTGTATAAGGCTCCACTTAGTGTGATCCTGGGAGGGCAGATGTTCACAATCATTGCAAGCGAAGAATCTGTTTCTAGAAATGAACCCACGACTTATAGGTCACAAGGTAAGCAATCTTATTGTTGCGCTAAGGCTTACCCTCTTTAATAGTGAGCTACTCTAGTTCTCTAATACTATAGAATACAACAAATCACTCTCCTTTACTATTTGAATACAATAATTTCAATAAATTAAGTACATTAAACTCACTAAATGATTTTAGACCTATATCCTGCCTTGGTCGTCCATTGCGGATAGCAGTCGACCCCAAAAATACTACAGCGTGATAATGGGTACTGTAGTAGCTCCCACAGTTAAGGTAAACAAATTATGTAATCTATACCCTACAAATATAAATACACAAATACTAAAATGAGAGCATTATCAACATTGTTTCTTGTGGGTTCAACAACACATCAATAGGAGCACTATTGCGAGTGGGTGTGGCAGTGAGAGGTTGTGATGAGGCCATGGTTATGCAATTGCAAAGTGAGGGGAATGAGCTTTGCCTGAGAAGTGGGTATGTGGGAGATCGTGAACAGATTGAGAGGAAGAAGCTTTGCCTGAACAAGAGAAGGATCTGAAAGTGCAGATTGAAGAACATATTTTGCAACTTCTACGTTTCACTGCTTCTGCAGTTAACTGCTACTTCTGTTCAATGAGTTTTGTTGCTTTTGTTCACGTGCTTCATATAAGGGAAAGAATGGTAGGGTTAAATTACGAAAAAACCTAAAAAACATTTGCCACATATTAAAAAATAAGGGCAAAAAGACGGGTTCCACTTGCAAGAATGTTGGAGCAGGTACTAACCCGCGATATCGTCACGATTTGACCTCTGATAAGTGCGGTGGCCATCTGCCTTTCCGTCGTGTGGAAGGGTCATAAGTGACCGCAACATCGTTATCCCAGACGATAGCATGCGATTGACTACCCAGTTTGCTACAAAGACCATTAATTAATAATGAGATATGATAAAGAAAAATTAAATGAGATGTAAGAAAACTGAGTGGTTACCTTTTCACTTATTAAGTAATCTTCAAATATTAAAATCACCCAAGCAAGCAATGTAGAAGAAAATGTCACACTGCTACAAGTCCACAAAGCCACTAATATTTACATTTTGATGCCATACACATACACTAAATAAAGAATGATGATGCTTACTAGGTAATACACAATGCCCACTGCCCTGAATGTTTTCAGCATGTTTGAGAGATGAAATCTTTAGTTACTGTTTACCACCCAAAGAGCTACCTCCTACCTGCCATCCCGGACTATTGTTGAGGGTTTTGCTGCTACTGGAAATGGGATGGTTGTTGTTTACAGATGAGTAAATTTTAAATAAAGGAATTGGGAAATTGTAAGAGCCGAATTTGGAATTTTAAAGGTTTGAATTATTAGAGTGCTAGTCTAAGTGAAATCATGCTGAAATGGCTCATGCCATAACTGATTTGAGGGGGGTTTCTAGAAAAGGTGCTGATAGGATAGTGAAATCATGTATGCAGCTATAGAAATTGTTTCGTGCGGCAGCTGCCATCACTGATCTGTCTCCCAACAAGAAATGGGATATATGGTCATCTGAGTAATTATACTGGAAATGCATTTTCTTAGAAGTGTGAAGTTGTAGAATTTGGCAGTAATATTACTTGCTTTACTATACACATGTTTTCTGTCTTAGCAGAAGAGGAAAGTATGCGCTTTGTCTTAACCTATTGAACAATTTTATCCAGGAATTCCATCAGTTGTTGCCGTTCCTCCTGGATGTCATGCTGCAAATTGCTTAAGAAGGTGTTTTATTGTTTAACTTGGACAATTGCACATTGTTTTTTTCATTTTCTGTGCTTAGGATACTTGCATAAGTCATTCTATTTCTGTTGCATGGAATTTACTATGTACTGTTTATTCCCATGTTAGGTTCCATGGCGAGCTAACCGTTGACACGGTTACAAATTGGTTTGCAACAACTGTATTAGCTTTACCTCAAATTAAGTACTACTCAAAGGAGTCACTGGTAATTTAGTCAAACTCTAAAGGATCATCTTTTTCCTAATTATGTATGGTAATGGCAGTGTTCTTTTGTATGTTTCTGTAGCAGTGATGTGAAATAAGGAAGTTTTTAAATAAGGGGATGCCTGTCGTTAATTATGTTTCAATGTCTACCCTCTAATCCCCCTTTTTCTTGAATCACTCAATCACTACAGAATAAGCTGAATGTAGTGTTTTTTATACCTTACCAAAACAGCTTAGCTCTGTAATTATGGTCATCTGTTTTTGTAATTCGAAGTAAGCTATAGTTAATTTTTAATTTTAAGATAACTACAATAGCAACAACCATGTCTTGGTTCCTAAATATTTCCATAATGCTATATTTATAAATATTGTCCATTGACAAAGCATTGATTCTTTCTTAATTGCTTTGTTTCGCCTATGGTTTTTCTTGCCTAATTCTAAGTTAAAGCTTTCTGGTCTCTGCAGCTCCTTTTACTATAAGCTTTCCTAAACACATATAAGTTACTTCAGACACGTACCTATTTTAGAAACAAACTCAATGGCTTTTCCTATCTTTAGCTCTTCTTGTTAACCTTACATTATATTAACTCCTATCATTTCCAATTATAACTTTAATGTCTGTCGGAAATCATGAGCCAATTTGGCTCATCGTAGATCTAGGTAGTCAATTGTAGACAGCGGCCAACCCCAAAAGCAATATAGCAAGATAGCTGGGCAGTGAATATAACTAATGGAAAAATACAAGTAATTTACCCTACACATACAAAATCCACATAAATACTAAAATACACCAAATTAAAGAAGCAGCAGAGGAGTAATGAAGCAGGAGTAAAGAAATGGGTATGTGCAGTAGGGAAAGAGAGAAAGACAGTGTTTTAGCTTGGCAGCAGGCACCAGGGAAAGAGTGAAAGGCAGTGTTGTAGCCTGGCAGCAGGCACCAGGGAAGCCAAAGCATTTTTTAGGCCTTGCAGGAAGACTGGATGAGAGTATTGCAGCAGGCAGCAACAGGGAGGGATTAATGCTGTAGGCAACAGCAATAGGGAGAGATTATAGTGCAGCAGGCAGCAACAGGGAATGGATTAATGCAGTAGGCAGCATACACTAGGGAAGGATTAAATTATTAATTCAGCAAGCGTGTTTCTGAACATGCAAAGAGAAAAAACAGGGTATGTTCAACTTTATGCAAAAAAATGTATTGCAGCAAGGTAAGAGTAATGATATTTCTGTACGTGCAAAAAGAAAGAAGGGAAAAGATTTTTGTTATTGGCTCACTGGTTCTGTTACTTGTTTTTCAAGTGTTTATAGAAGAATAACATCATATGTTTTAAAAGAGGGAAAAAAGTGGAAGAGTTTTTTATAAAAAAATCCTAAAATCCGTACCATTACTTAAAAAATAAGAGCAAAAAAGACATTTCTCATTTAAAAATTAGTGTTTTATTTACCATCAACTTGTAGCGGGTCTTGGATTGTGAAAAGGAGCGCGAATTGGAGCACAACTCGACTCGTGATGGCAAGCTGCACCGCTATCAGCCATTTCATCATGAGCAGGGGCCATCAACCTCCATGATTAGAGATCATATAATACCAAATTCACTATATTTAAGTATATTGGATCAATCATATAAAAGGGGAATTGGCGGAGATGTAAGCCCCATTATTCAAGTGAGGTGGATCAAATTGCAGAGTGCTTCAGATGTTATATGTGATAGAAATGTGCTACTGAAACTTCGGAGGAAGATAAACCTCACAACTATAAGACCCCCAATGTTATATGGGACTGAATGTTGGACAATAAAATATCATCAAAAGAATAAACTCTATGTAATAGAGATGAGAATATTGTATCAGATGAGTGAACATAATGAATAAAGTAGGATTAGAAATAAATGTATTAGAGAGAAAGTTGAAGTAGCTCAAATTATAGAAAAGATGGTAGAGTCGCGCTTTATGTGTGGAGGAGGTCATTAGAAGTCCATTAAGGAGAGTAGACCAAATGAAGGTTAGTCCAATTTTAAGAGGAAGACGAAGACCATAAAAAATCATAGGCGAAACGATTAGGAAAGGTTAGTATTATAATTACAGTCATTGAGTTGAATTTATTTTTTCATAGGTGGCCCATTGCATGAGGCTCCGCTTAGTTGGATTTGAGGAGGGTAGATGTATGTAGTCTTACCTTCACTTATAGTGATAATTTTTTTGTGATTAAAAAAATGTTTTTGAATTTATGTGACCCAAATGCGGTCGCGTTGCGATCCAATGCAGTCGCATCATTGTAATTCGGTGTCACAACACAATTGTAGAATGGTGTGGCTACAAAGGTCACTGCAACTACAATATTGTAGCTGCATTAGGTGATATAGTCTACAATTTGAGACAATGGAAAGATTTATAGATAAATGTTTAGTCTACGAATATGATATATGATAGATCATTATGACATTGTCTAATCTATGTTGTTGTCTCCACCTAGTGAGATTAATAATTGGTTGTTGTCAGTAATCCTACTTCATTGTTGCACAATATAATCTATCTTTGTTTTCCTCATTGTAATTTTCTTATTGCATTTGCTTGTGTGAAGTTCTTTATGACTAATTTGAAGTTTATTTTGAATTCTACTTATATTTCAGGTGTCAGAATTTTTTGGAAAAAGTAGTCATTATAAGGTACAATTTCCTTGCTTTATTATTTCAATATGCTGCTTTCTGCATATTTTCTTCCTTGATTTTTCATAGAAATTCATTCTCATAATTTTGTTGTTGATTAAAGTCCGAATGTCTTATTGATATTAAGTTGTCAATTATTTGTTGGAGAATTGCAATTTTAGAAATTCCCAGGGAAAATGTTTCTAATTATAGAAATGGATTAGCAGTTAATAAGGCAAACTAACTAACCACGAAAAAAGAGGTGAGAAAGAGGATCAGGAGAAAGAAAAAGAATGAGAAAGAAAGAGGTGAGAGAAAAAGTGTAACCGTAAATTGTTTGGTAGAAGAGAAAAAGAAAAGAAAAAGAAGATAGAGAGAAGGATTTTATCTCTCCACCTACGGAATAAACAATTATATCCTTAGTCACATTAATAATACTTTTCATTCTAAATTAAAAATAAATATTATTTTAAAATTTTAAGAAGTATAATGTTAATAGTAAATATATAATTTTAAACTAAAATTGAAAAATTTAATTAAATAAATTGGTTAATATTTAAACATGAACTACTTTAATGGTGATGAAAACACACAAAAAATAATATTTTTAGGTCTATGGGTGACTCACAATGTATATTTGGAGAATAATGAATATAGTAATAGTTAGATGATAGTGAAAGAAAGAGGGCAAACATGTCAAGATAAAAAAGAAAAATGACACATTTTAAGATTAAAAAAAAGAGGTCAAAATTGTCAATATAAAAAAGAAAGAGGACAAACATGTCAAGATAATGTTTTTAGGTCCATGGGTGACTCACAATGTCGTATAAGGAGATATATTTGGAGATAAATAATGAATATAATAATAGTTAGATGATAATGAAAGGAAGAGGGCAAACATGTTAAGATAAAAATGAAAGACAACAATCATGTCAAGATAAGAAAGAAAGAGGACAAAATTGTCAAAATTTAATGTTCATTTTCTTCCCACAAGGGAGAAGAAGAGTTTTTGTATGGGGCCATAAATTTTTTCCTCCATCCCTATTCTCATCACTTGTACCTATCAAATGAGGGGTTAACATCTGTCGTCCCATACTTTGTGTCACTTATGGGATAACAAATGTTAACCCCAAATGAGAGAAATGACTGAACTCTTTCCTCTTTCTCTCTTCCTTCTCTCTTTCCTTCTTAAATCACCTCTACCAAACAAAGCTAAGAGTTTTAACTAGAATTTTCAATATAGTTTTTTGCAATTAATGAGAACTCAAGTTGGTCCAATGTTTCTAGGTTAGGAATGTTTTCAATTCATCATTTAAACTGTTACTCATAACTCAATTTCCTTGCTTAACAACTGCATTCAATTACACTTTTCAAAAGTGGGTGTAAAATTAGTTATCTGGTAGTGCCTTCTTATTCTTTTTGCTTTTGCCATGTCTTTGGTGAAATTTATTCGGATACTATTGACGCATAAAACTTAAGTTTCCAGTATAAAGCAGTAAAGCATCATATTTTTTTGTTTGCATTTTGGTACCGCTCAATCCTTATACATGACTTTCAGCATCAATAATTCTTTAGTTAAATGATGTTCTCAATAAATGTACAATTGGTTGATATTAATGAGTTGTAGAAAACACCTTTTAGTCACTAAAGGTGGTGGTAGTACATATTACATAGAAGCAAAGAACAAATTATTAACACTGATATTTTCTCCTATGTCTCAACTAATCATTGAAGGTAAAGGTACTTTTTTACTCAGAAACAAACATCAAATTTTTTTCTAGGTAGTCAATTGCATATAGCAGAGCATAGTAGACAATGCCAAAAACACTATTGTGAGATAGTGGTAGCGGGATAGCCACTACAAGTAACTAAGAAAAAAAATACTAAAGTAATTTAAAGTCTACACATATAAATACACAAAAATACTAAAATATATCAAAGATATAACTTACATCAACATTCCTAACATATAACCAAAATAAGTGTAAGCCTCTAAGGCTTTATAAGTGTATTATAATGTGATTCCATTCCCATACCATATCAATATTGTTTCTAATAAGTTTCAACAACACATCATTGGGAGTGAGTGTGGCAGTTGAAGATTGAGATGAGGCCATGATTGAGGGATATTTAGAGAAATAAGTGGATATATACAACAAAAGTATTTCTGGAGTAAAAATGAGTAGTTCTGCAGAATTAGGAATAGTGAGGTAGAAAGGAGTGAGGGGAAGAAAAATACTTTTCAGTTTTTGGGAAGAAGTAAAAAATGAAATAAATTCAGAATGTGTAAGAGAGAAAGAAACAAAAGAGTTTCAAATGAGGGAAAAAAATAATGTTTTAGTTTTAAATGAGGGGAAGAGATAGAGAAAGAAATTAAATGAGGGGAAGAAGTAGAGGAAAATTAAATGAGGAAAAGAAATAGATAAATAAATTGAATGAGATAAAGAAGTGAAAGAGTTTTTTTTTTTTAAATCAGAAAACCTTAATAAACTAACCTTAAAAAGGTAAGGGAAAAATAGACTTTTTCCATTAAAAAAATACGGTTTCACACTTTCACTTACCTTCAACCTCTAGTAGCTTATGGACTGTGAAATGGAGGCAGACCAATGACCACCGTTTTATCGCAGGGAAGGGCTGGCGACTTCCGTAACAACGCTATCGCACTGCTATAGCGTGCGATTGACTAGACAGATTATTTTAACTTCGATATTTTCTCTTTTGTCATGATTTTTCCTCCCTAAAATCAGTAAATGAACAATAACTTATGGTTAGACTATTTGACTAATATACATTCTAGGCCCCCAACATTTGGCCCCTTCTTCTGTATAGGATATAAGTGATCTGGAAGTGGTCTTTCTACCGGATTGCTTTTTCACTCTTGTAATGATTTGCAAGCAACCACAAGTGGCAAATAAACCAGAGGTCCTGGGAGGGGAATGGAGCTCTTTATTAGAGAGGAAGAACCAGGAAAAAGAATTGAGACACATAGAAATGGAAGCAAGGGGAGGGGGGATCTGGCACTCTAAAGCACGGATTCGTTGAACACCCTCGCGTGTCGGTGTCCAACACGGATACGTTCGAATTCGTGAAGGATATGTATCCGTAGAGTATCCAAAAATTAAAAAAAATAAAATAAAATAAATAAATATCAAGACACATATCAGATTCGTTTTCAATAAAATAGGATAGGATAGATTCATTTTCAATAAATACCAACTTATTTAAAGGTCACAAAGACTCATACCGTCACACCGCATTGACTCTCCGATAGTCAGTCCACCATACCGACTCTCCGATCCACAACATCACCGTCAAGGAGGAGATGAAATTGATACTATTTATGTTTCTAGGGCTAGACAATAAGCAATTTATGAATTATTCTACTATATTTTCTAGTTTTAGTATTTGGAATTTTGGAGGACAATGATTTTCAATTTCCATTATATTTTCACTTTGGATATTTTAATTTACCCCTTTAATTGTATCATATTTTATGTGTTTTTTATTATTTTATACACGTATCTTTGAACGTATCATATTGTGTATTTTAGAAAAAATGCGTGTCGACGTATTGGATATGTATCGTATCCGTATTCATGCTTCATAGGCATGCCAAAAAGCCAACAGAAAGAAGCTCATATTAAGGAGCTGGCCTATTTATTCTTTGCTCACCACCAATTTCTAGCCCTGTTTAATTTCCTTTCCTATTGATAAATACCTATTTACCCCCAACACATTTTTCATTTCTATAATTTAAGTTGCTAAACATAAAAAGTTTTGCCTAGTGTACAAGACTCCCACCTACTATTAATGAAAGTAGATTTATGCAATCTTATCACTGCAAGTGAGAGGTTATTTCAAATATTTCAGCTTGCAACCTTCTAGTCACAAAAGGCAGCAATTTTACCTTTGGGTCGAGGTTCACACTCTTACTTTACTAAAAACATTTTTTATATAATTAATGAATTGCTATAAAATTATTTAAATCATTTATAGTTAATCTTTTTTTTAACAACCACACAATATTTATTGTTTCTATATAACTAAAATTCATGTGTTTTTTATTCATATGTTTCATAGTATAAGAATAAGTGACAAGTTTAGGCATTTATATGTCACTGAATTTTGTCATCCTACATTTTGAGCTTTCTCAAACACAGACATCTTGTGCCCAGGTGTATTAGGGTGGAAGTTATTGTTCATTTACTGATATTAGCTGGTACAACAGTTTCCGCATGCTGCATATCAGCTAAGATAGCCGGCACGAGGTTTTCTGTGAAGTCACTGTTACATCTGGCAGTTCTGTTATACTTACTCTTAAGCAAACCGATTCAATTAGTTATTAACATTAATAGTTTGATTCAACATTAGGTAGCTAATGCCATATACCTGTATCAGAATCGCTTGACAGTTGAAAATAATATTTGCACTTTCAGAGTGAGATCTACTCTAGTTTCTCTCTACATTTTCCATCACCTGTTAGTCTGAAGCAATTAGCTGGTGCATGCCATGCTTGTATCTCATTTTTTCTTTAATTTTCTATAACCACTGAATGTTGTTCTTTGATTCTGTAGATCTATATTTAAATTTATCTGATTTAATTAATGGTTTAGTTTTTGTGGACCTCCCTCTTATAGGTGAAAGTCATATTTTTCTCAAATGGGGAGCGTGCTGCTCCATTTATACGACAAGCAGCTAAGGACTATTGGGCTTATGCTTCATTTGCATTCATTTTCTGGCGGGAAGAGGAATCTTCCTATTGGCAGGGAGCGTAAGTGGCGATTTTCTCATAATCTAAATGAGAAAAACATTATTCTACTTGTTACACAGTTCATATTGAAGATGGTGCCAGTGATATTTTATTTTATTGACCAACTTAGTGATTCCTTGCCTTTTCTGGTATGAAGTATTGAATTTGTTTTTATTTATTTGTATTTTGACAGATTTGGGGTGGAATCAGCACCTGCTATAGTATTTCTTAAAGACCCAGGTGTCAAACCTGTTGTGCACCATGGTCTGTCCCCTTTTCGTCATTCTAGTTCTTGAGAATTATTTGACTTACTTTTGCTTTTTGTTTGACTGATTGTCTGCATTTTCTTGTGCAGTCTCAGTTAACAATTCATTGTTATTGAATATGATGGAAAATAATAAACAGCAAGGTAAGCTTAGATTTATGGGTTGGGAGGTGATACTGCCAGGATTTATTTGAATGGTATATTGGAGTGAAATGGTCATGGTGGAGAACCTTTCTATGGTGACTCCACCAACATCAACATTTCTTATCCTAAAATGGTGAAATTTCCGGTTTTGAAATAACCCATAGATTGTTTCAAGAATAAAAAAATAATTCATCTCAGAAGAATAAGATTGTTTACATCTACGCTGTAAAACTTCAGGTTGTAGAAAACTTTAGTATCTAGTTCATTAGAGAAAGAAATGAAGGAAAAATAGAGTGGACCCTGAATGCTGAAGTTGTGAATCTTGACCAATTTTTGGATTTCATCTTAACGCGTGTAACCTTGACCACTTAATTAACCTGAGTGTTAGTCTGTTGGCATACTAAAAGTGCTGTTGGAATACTAGAAGTGTTGTTGGAGTACCATGTCATTATCAAATTGTGACTTTGTGATTCATATACTTGCCACTATGTTTGGTTCAATATGACTGTAGCTGAGGGGGGAGAAGGGGAATGTTTTTAATTAAAATCTGTTGTTCGGCTCAATATTTTGGAGGGGAGAAGAGGGAAAATTTAAATACAAAAGTCCATCCTCTCCAAATGATGACTTACTTCCGATAATGGGGGTTTTCGGAGGGAATGGAAAATGACTAGAGGATACTTTAACTCCCTCTCAACCTCTCCTCAACCAAACATGGGGAGGGAAAATAAAGATTATTATTCTCCCCTTCTCTTCAAATTTATTAACCTAACGAGGGAATGATATTTTTGTTCCACTTCCCTCTCTAGACACAGCCTCTTCACTCACAAGGGTAAGATTGTGTATATCTATCCTCATCAAACCCTACTAGGTGTAAGCATCATGCATTAGGCCTCCATTTTTTCCTGCTCTCCCTTCCCCTCCATTAAAATTCATTCTTTCCTCTCCTCTCCTCTGAATCAAAAACAAGGTTCCTTGTATTTATTCTGTATTAGTGAACTCTTGGGATCAATAATAGATTGGGTGATATTTAACTATCATCATTTGAGTTAGCAGGTGCTACTTCACGTTATACATAAATTACTTTCCATTTGATACACATTGGCCTGGTTTGTTTAATCTTAAAATAATGATTTTTTGAATGTGTAAAAAGTGATTTACTTTCTTATAGGTTTTGGTGAAAAGTAGAATCTATTTTTGTTCGGTTAAAATCAAGGAAATCAATTTTTACTTTAAAAGATGCTCATGTTAATCCAAAGCTACTCAAAGTTGCGTCTGATTATAACTAGAAATTTGATTATTTTGATATTTTTATTATTGAAGAGAGTGAGCCTTAGCGCAACAGTAAGAGTAAAGTTACTTACATTTACCCTCATTTTCATTGGAGCTTTCAAAATTCTTAACCTAACATATGCTAATATAACTGACTTTTTTTAACAAATGACAAGATTTTGTTGAGAAATAAAACCAAAGGGGATCATGTTATTATGTTCTAGGCATTATAATAATGACGTTCTGTATGTAAGTTTCCTTATTGTGCAGCTTTTGGTTATACTCAGAAATTTGATTATTTTGAGATTCTGATTATTGAAAATTCTTAACCAAACACATTCCAATATCTTGTAAGTGATTCATACAAAAATTGTTTTTCTTGAGAAATAATCCCTGACAAATGGGCAAATTATGTTATTCTATTCTTGGCATTATTATCATGAATTTTTGTTTGTAAGTTTGGTCCTTATTGTGTAAGTTTGGAGTTTAGGCAACTTATTTTTGAACCTTGATTAATCTGCTCCATTTTCTAATCTCCTCCCAATTTCTCCATCCAGAGCTACCCCAACTAAGGAGTGTCACATCAATGGAGCTCGGCTGCGATCCCCATGGCTACTCTCGTGCTGGATATGATACAGTTATTTGGTATTGTGCTGTTGCAGCTGGACGGCCAAGTCGGGAATTGAACAAAATGCGTGAAGTATGTATATTGTCTTAGATATAATTTCTATGCCATGTTCCATAAAGTCATTCATCATTTACATTATGAATTATGCTTATTTCAATTCTATAAAAACATTAAATCATGGTTGCCATTGTGATAAGACAGTCCCAAGGCCCACAATTCAGAAAGTGTATGTGAAGAGGAAGTTTAAGAAGAGACTTGAGTGATAAATCAAGTCATCCTCATATTAGTTTTATTATCAGCCTATTTTCCTTTGTAAATAATGAGTTGTCCCATTATAGGGTCCAGCTGGCATAGTCACCAATAAATTGTAATAGTGCGTTGTCAGAGTTAGTTATTCAGGAGGGAATTAGGAATTGGTTGGGTGAGGTACCTCAACCCTGGTTGTGGAGTCAGATCTAGATTCTCTCTCTAACTTCTTCTTTGATTTTCTCTTCTACCTATAGTTTTTTTATTCTAATTCATACTACTCTTGTAAGTACTATATTTGGGAGTGATTCTGATTTTGGAATCAAATTTCTTACTGAATTAAATACACTCACAGTTATACAATTTTGGTACCAGTGTTATCACTGGTATCAGAGCACCGATCCATGTGCCTAAGCTGCGCAAGTTGATCTGAATCAATCTGTGAATGGTTGAGACGCAACAGATGGCTAAAAGCGTGGAAGTTTCTACTGCAGACCAGGAAGAATGGCGCCATGAAAGTGAGGCCATTCACGCCATAATGGAGTTGTATGAAGCGCGAGTTTTATGCGTAGAAGAGAGAGCTCGATCGCCAGTGGAGCGATTGGCCGCGATTCAGGCACGCCTAGCGTCGCGAAAGGAGGCGTAATCTGAGAATGAAGGTGGAAACTCATGGAAATCTATAGAGATTCATGGAGATCTATGGAGATTCCATTATTTTTGGATGAGGATACATATGGGTGGACACAGAGGATTGAACGATATTTCCAACTGCGTGAGACCCTTGAAATTGAGCGAATGCAAGTTGTTTTGGTAGCCATGGAGAATCAAGCTCTAAGTTGGTTTCAATGGTGGGCCCGATGCAACTCCAACCCATCATGGGAGGGATTTAAGCTTGTTGTGGTCAGAAAGTTCCAACCTGCAATGGTACAGAATCCTTTCGAACTATTGTTGGCCTTGAAACAAACTAGAACAATGGAGGAGTACGTAAGAATTTGAAAAATATGTGGGGGCATTAACTGAGATTGATCATGCCTGTGCAAGGGGAATTTTTATGAAGGGCTCAAGGAAGAGATTAAAGCAGAAGTGAGGGTGTTTGAGTTGGAGACATTAGCTGAAGTTATTCACAAGGCCTTCTTGACTGAGCAAAAGTTGGCAGTCCAAGAACAGAAGCCTAATTATGCCTCAGTTAGGACAGTAGGAACCTATCGTGCTCAAGGTGTTGGTAGGGTGACACCTCAGAATTCCAATTACAACCTTGATAAAAGGGTCGAAATTAATTTGGGAGTGAGTTCTACAGGCAGTAATAGAACTGTGCAAGGAGGTGATGGGATTAAGAGCAGGGGAGGAGAATATAAACCCTTGACAAGTGCTGAAATGAAGGAAAAAAGAGAGAAAGGTCTATGTTTTAGGTGTGATGAGCCCTACTCTAGGGAGCACAGATGCAAGAACAAACACTGGGGAATGTTAATTCTAGAAGAGGAGTAGGAAGACAACCTTGTAAACGAGGTAGTCCATGAAGATGAGGGGTTCCATTCCCTACAATTATCACTGTGTTCTATGACTGGTTTCACCACTAAGAAATCTTCAAAGGTAAAGGTACCTTACATAACATGGCAGTGGTTGTTTTGATTGATTGTGGAGCTTCCTACAATTTTATCTCTCGCCAAGTGGTGGAAAAATTCCAATTAAACATTGAACGTACACTCTATTACATGGTTGAGGTGGGCGATGGGCACAAAATAAGGTGCAGTGGCAAATGTGCAAAATTACAGTTAATGTTGCAGGATTTGGAAGTAGTACAGGACTTCTACTTGTTTGGATTGCAAGGTATTGATGTGGTGTTAGGCTTGGATTGGTTAGCCACCTTGGAAAAAGTCAAGGCGAATTTTGAAAAGCTAGAGTTGATTGTAAAAAGGGGCACGGACACTTACATTATCGCAGGGAATCTCTCTTTACAGAACACTGAGCTGTCATTTAGTGCTTTTATGCAGGTCTTGCTAGATGAAGGTGAAGGGTTGATGATTCAACCAACCCCTGACTTAACCAATGAAAGAAAAGGACAAGTTCCTAATTTTTTGCAAAACATTATGAAGGAACATACTTCTGTATTTTTAGATCCACAGGGGTTACCACCCAAGAGAAGGTATGATCATGCCATACACTTGAAGGAAGGGGCTGAAGCACCTAACTTAAGGCCTTACAAATGTCCTTACTACAAGAAAACTGAAATTGAAAGGCTGGTGGCTGATATGTTGCAAGCTGGGATGATAAGACCAAGCATTAGTCCTTACTCCAGCCCTATTATTCTAGTTAAAAAGAAGGACGGAGGGTGGAGGTTTTGTGTGGATTATAGAGCTCTTAACAAGATCACCATTCCTAATAAATTTCCAATTCCAATAATTGAGGAGTTGTTAGATGAATTAGGTGAAGCCAAGGTGTTCTCCAAACTAGATTTGAAATCGGGTTACCACCAAATAAGAACGAAAGAAGAGGATGTGGAAAAGACAGCATTTAGGACTCATGAAGGGCACTATAAGTTTATTGTGATGCCTTTTGGATTGACCAATGCTCCCTCTACCTTCCAATCTTTGATGAATGAGGTACTTAAGCCTTACTTGAGAAAATTTGCTTTGGTATTCTTTGACGATATCTTAGTGTATAGTCCAGATTTTGAGACTCACAAGACATATTTGCAATTAGTTCTTGAAATATTAAGTGCCAATGAGTTGAAAGTCAATCTAAAAAAATGCTGTTTTGGGCAAGAAAGCTTGGAGTATTTGGGTCATATAATATCAGGGGGAGGAGTTTCAGCTGATGAGAAGAAGATTGAGACCATGAAAACTTGGCCAAAACCGACAGACCTTAAAGGCTCGAGGGGTTTCCTAGGCCTCACAGGCTACTATAGGAGGTTTGCGAAGGAATATGTGAGATTGCAAAGCCATTGACCGAATTACTGAAAAATGATAACTTTGTATGGTCTGAACAGGCAGGCTACCATAGCTTCTGAAGCACTTAAGACAGCAATGATCCAACTTCCCACTTTGGCAGTTCTTGATTTTTCTAAGGAGTTTGTCATTGAAACTGATGCATCTAGCCAGGGCCTAGGAGCAATATTAATGCAAGAAGGCAAACCTCTAGCTTTCTGGAGCAGAGGGTTATCACCAAGGGGCCAACTCAAGTCAGTCTATGAAAGGGAGTTAATGGTTGTGATCCAAGCTGTCCAGAGATGGAGACACTGCCTACTTGGCAGGCACTTTATGATCAAAACTGACCAAAAGAGTCTAAAGTTCCTCACTAATCAAAGATTATTCACGGATGAGCAGTGAAACTGATTGGGCTGGATTTTGAAATCCAGTTCAAACCAGGAGCTGAAAATTTTGTGGCTGATGCCTTATCCAAGAAGGAAATGTACTCTGCAATCTCCATTGTCACCGAACAGAAATAGAAGCATGGACTCAAGAGGTTCAGCAGGATCCTAAACTAGCTAAAGTGATTCAAGAGTTACTAGTAAATCCACAAGCACACCCTGGTTTCGAGTTTAAAAAAGGATTGTTACTGTATAAGAGTCGACTTGTGCTTCCAAAGACTTCCAATAAGATCCCTTTTATTATAGCTGATAACTATGATACTCCCATTGGAGGCCACTCGGGATATTTCAGAACATACAAGAGGGTGGCTAGCTTTATCTATTGGGAAGAAATGAGTAGTGATATTCAAAAATTTGTGGTTGAATGTGATGTATGCCAACGAAGCAAATATTCCACTTTAACTCCAAGTGGCTTACTACAACCTTTATCCATTCCCACTCAGGTTTGGGAAGATGTAACCATGGATTTTATTGGTGGTTTACCAAAGGTGATAAGATTGTCCTGTGGCCCACAATTCATAAAGTGTATGTGAAGAGGAAGCTTAGGAAGAGACTTGGGTGATAAATCAAGTCCTCCTCATATTAGTTTTATTATAAGCCTATTTTCCTTTGTAAATAATGAGTTGTCCCATTATAGGGTCTAGTTGGCATAGTCACCAATAAATTGTAATAGTGCATTGTCTGAGTTAGTTATTCAAGAGGGAATTAGGAATTGGTTGGGTGAGGTACCTCAACTCTGGCTGTGGAGACAGATCTAGATTCTCTCTCTAACTTTTTCTCTGATTTTCTCTTCTACTTATTGTTTTTTTACTCTAATTCATATTACTCTTGTAAGTACAATATTTGGGAGTGATTCTGAGTTTAGAATCAACTCTCTTACTGAATTAAATACACTCACAATTATACAATTTTGGTACCAGTGTTATCACATTGCTAAGGGAAGAAATCCCACGGTAGAACTAACATTTCAAAATGGAATGGCCTAAAAATCCAAGGCCTAAATAATGCTTAACTTTTATTTGTATTGAAAATCTAGGGATTCTGTTTGTGAATCTAATTCATCGAAATTCTGTCCAATAAAATGGACTAATTATAAATCTCTAAAATAATGAAAAGAAATATCGCAATAAATCCCCTACAACAGTTTATCTTAATAGTTATGATCAGGTTCCTGGTGAAGTAGACCCATGACTCTGGATCCAAATTTTGTATACTTGAAATGTAACAATAACTTAGTATTTTGAGAAGATAAGCATGTCGCAAGTCTTTTCATTATCAGTGATTAGCTTTGCAGATAGATGCATGGTTTTATTTAAGTAAATTATTTTATCACTATTCCTCAACAAATATGTCTTTTAAACAAATATGTATTCTTCAAATTTGTCAGATGTTTTAATTCAGGTCCATAGACTATGTGCAGGGTCCAACAAACATTGTCCAAGCATACTGAAGTAGACAGTTCATCTGAAAATCAAACCATAGCTCCAGCTCTGGATGCATTTCAGAGAAAGCGGTTGACATTTGCTTGGCTTGATGGTGAAAAGCAAAAGGTAATTATTTTCTTTCATTTGTTTAATATGTTCTTACTTTTGTATGTTCTTCTAAATAAAATTAGTCTTTTTTTGTCAATGAATTATGTGCTGATACTTTGCATTAGTGAATGAATTTGATATTTTTGCTTGGCCTGAAGGATTTCGTCAAATTTATTTGACAAGGACCATAGGCAATAAAGTAGCATTTTGATGGCTGTTTATAACATGTCAATTTGCTATTGTTATTTACCCAATGTTACAACTAAAGCACTATGTTGCTTTAGTTAAGTGTGTTATTCATAAGATCCTTTCATAAAACTACTCAATATTTCATGCTACACATTTGTAAATACCCAAGGGAAGATCACTTGCAGGTTTCGTTTTCCCATTTTATCACGAATTCCTGGAGACTACTTTTGTAAACCATTCTTGTTCTTCCCTTTGGATTCCAATGGTCCAGTGAAAGAGAAGGATAATAAAAAAAATCCCTTTTCTTTCTATTCATCTCTTCATTTTGAAACATCAGGTATCAATGTCCTTTTAAAAATGGAGAATATCTCTGTCCATTTTGTGATTCTCCAGAGAGTTTAATGTTTTTGGTATAAAATGTATTTACAGAACATTAAAGTCTTGGATAATTGTCTACCTTCTTTGGCATCCAATTTCAATTTGAACCCCTTACCGCATCTAAATTTTTTTTCTTTTTTAATGTAAATGAAGTGCCTTATCTGCTTGTGGTAGTTAGTGCGAGTGGAAGACCTAATTTCTGTGACCTCATTATGTACTTCAAGTGGGTGGTTACTTCATAATTCTTTCATTGCATGTTTGAATAAGAAATACTAGTATCATCTTTGCCATTTTTTATAGTGTGGGCTATTAATATACCTCATATTTATGTAGGACTACTGTCAATTTTACCTTGGTCAAGCTGGTGAGCATGCTTGTGGACAACCTAGGGGTATGACTGACATTCCTCAGTTATTTATTATTCGCTACCTGAGGAATAGTAGTAATGTTGAAACAAGGACTCAGGAAACGAAAAACTGGAAATCGTTACTTGTCCAAGATCTAGCTACTGAAAATGATCAAGCAGGCCAGTTTGTAGCTAGGTACAAGGGTTCAGATGACATTTCACAGGTTTGCCAATAGCTTTTAAAATTAAATTTTGCATTGCACACAATAGGGCTCTCTATATGGCGCTTCCGTTGTCTGCCGTTAGTAGCTTTACATTTCTTACGCATCTTATGCACAATGATGTTGATGACTTGATTTAATGATATTCTCAAATTTTCTTTTTTACCAGATAACGGAATGGATTGCAAGTATAATAGCAGATGGTGACACAAGAGATTTACCTTTCTTTGTAAGTCTATTTAACTTGTGAATAAGTTTTGTTAGCAAGCCTTAATGTAGGGCCCATATTCATTGTTGAATTAATAACTTGTGATGCTTCCTTTACATCCTTATTTATCTAATCATACTATCTAGAATTTAATGAGAGAGGTGTTGATGTAATTAACTATCTATAATTTAATTTTCTTCTTATGCATACCATGTCATATTTGCAGACACTACGAACTCCTAAGTTTTCTCCAGAGGACACAGAACCTATTTGGTCCAGAACTGCTCAAAATATTCCTAAAAATATGAAGCAGGGTATTTTGGGTGCTGTTAGTGGACTCTCTGTTTACCGGGATGATCCCAGAATTGGCCCTGCTTTGCTTCTTGGAGCTTTACTTTCTCTGGGTACCATATGGCTACGAAGGAACCAAAAAGTTCAGCCTCCTAAATCAAATCAACCAAGTCAACCAAGTTCCGAGGTAATTTTTTGGCTACACGTGGTTATCTTACATCTTTAAAATAAAACTTCCTAGTTATTTTTACTAAACTATTGGACTAATCCACTTGAAGAGTGTAACTAACTTTTTGGACAAAAAAAGCATTGGGATACTTAAAATTGGGGGTGAAGTTGGAGTCTCTCCAATTTTTCCATGTAAATACTCGTACCAGTACTAATGCATAGGTTCCCATTAGAATTCCACAATGGAGCGTGTTTGGATGTTACTAGTATTAGGATGGGTCCTCGTGTTGCAATTCTTTTAATGGAAAGGGTGAGCCTCGGCATAACGATAAAGTTGTTTACCTTGTGATCTAGTGGTCATGAGTTCAAATCCTGGAAACAATCTCTTCACTTGCGAGGACAATGCTATGCATATCTACTCTCTATAGACCCCACTTAGTGGGAGTCTCGTGCACTTAGCTGCTCTTTGGATAGGCAAGTCCAACTATTGATTTAGCTAATGAAGTAAATCGTAAAAACACGGAAATTATAAAAATAAGAGACATATTTTGGAAATTTTGATTCTACCAGAAAACTCCTTCCAACCAAGTTTATTAGGAAAACATTATTTTGGTTTTTAAACTTGATGTGTGATACAAGCAAAGACTAACTATCTCACTATTCCACTCTGGCAGGCGGTACCTTCCCAGAGTGAAAGAAAACAGAGACCAGCTTCAGGTCAGGTCCGTAGGCGACCAAACAAAAATCCGTCCCCTTCTATCACAGATTTGGAACCATCAGATGCATACCAGATGCCACTATCGGATTCTGACTGAGTTAGTTTGAATTTGGTTTCTCTTTCAAGGAAAAGAGGTTTTCAGGATACAATGTTTTATGGTATGAAGGAGAAGCACTTGAGTTGTGTTCCTGGTTGGAACTTATGATAGGTTGAAGATCGCTATGACATAAACAAGGATAATAAGACCCCTGGAAGGGTTGCACTCCTGATGTCAGTAATTTGAAGAGACTTGCATTTTATTATACGTATACAAATTATTTATTAATTGTCACTTCATCATTTTTGTTATATTATATCACTTTAGGAAATTAATAAGCATTAACTTTTTACTTTGTTTATGCTTTTATCTTATATTGTTTACATTAATTACTTAGATAACTTCTCTTAAAATTGAAATAATGTTGATAATTCTAATAGACATTATTTGTATAGTTTAGGCAAAATTTATTATTTTGCATTAATAATATATCTTCCTATTAAATTCTCTTATCCACAAAAAAGTTACATATGACTTGTAAACCAATCATTAACAAACAAAGTTTTACTATGTGACACATGTTACATTTTTATGATGTTGGAGAATTTGTGGGAGAATGTATCATTTTATATTAAGAGTGTAAAATGTATGCACTGACAATGTGAAGATTTATACATAGTCAGTGTATCATCCACCATTCATTTGCAATACTTTTATTTAAAAATCAATAATAACTAAAAATCAATGGTGGATGATATAGTGATAGTGTAAAAAATCTTTACACTATCGGCGTATATATCTTTTTCCCTTATATTAATACCTTTTACAATGATCATAATTTTTGTGCATTACATTAAAATGACAATTTTAATAAATTTCAACTACATTTTCCATAAACTAGTATGAGTTACATTTAATATATTATTTTGTTTCAATAATCGATTAAGAGGTTTTTATAAACTAATAATTGATTATGACTAAACTTTAATTGATTATCTTGTGCAGAGAAATAGAATTATAAAATATTTATGATTACCTAAGATTCAACAGTTATCCTATATAGTCTATTTTATTTTAGTTTTATTAATAGATTAGAGAAAAAATGGAGTGTTCTTTGTTCTAGACTTTTGTTATTATTTACACAAGAAGGTGTATATAAAAAACAAGATTTGCTAAAGTTGGAAAAGAAAGGAAATAGTTATATTTGAGATGAAACATCCTCAAATATAGGAGGTTGTGATTGATGTAGGATATAGTAGAAGTTATGAGGTTGTGGAGAATCAACTATTACCAAACTTATGAAGAAAGAATGGGAAGTTTTTGTTGATCTATTTTTATCAAATAATAAGAAAGATTAGTAAAAATCTTCGAATCAATCAAATGACTTGACGTAGTGTCATTCTTGATGTGAATAAGTATAAA
Organism: Lupinus angustifolius; assembly: GCF_001865875.1. NCBI lineage: Eukaryota > Viridiplantae > Streptophyta > Magnoliopsida > Fabales > Fabaceae > Lupinus > Lupinus angustifolius. The sequence goes on along the minus strand of NC_032023.1, from coordinate 8,935,236 downwards.
TCTTTGTCATTTTTTCTTTCTCTATAGTTTTAGATTCTCACGCTTAAATTTGTTAATTAACTGGATTACACATGATTTGTTTAGAATCTATTTGTGAAATTGAATCGGTCGACGTTGACATTAATTAGTCAATCTAAAAGCAATTTGAGTTTCATGATTTCTTTAATAATTATTTGCTTAATCTATTAAGTTGAAATTAATATTGCGTAATTGAAACTTAATTGAATGCTAATTGATTATTTGGAGTTACAAAAACAAAAATTTATTGACAAACCAACATTGTGAAAATTGAAGTAGCAAAATAGTCACACAACAACATTGTGAAAATAGTCACACAACAACATTGTAAAAATATCAGTCAATTGATATTTAGATTTAATTTTTGAATATTAGCAACTCTTTTTAAAACATTATTCTTATTAGTAAAAAAATGTAGTTGAAATCTAGTTGGATAACACTATAAGTAGTATATGTAAATATAAATGAGATGGAATGCTTTCTCCTTAAGAGTAATGTCTCACACCTATTGTCTAATTATACCTTTAGGAGAACATGATTAAGCACTCTAAAAGAACAATGTCATGAGGTGTATGCAAGTATGAGAAAAGAATGGAGGAATTTAGGTATAGGATTTTAATGAGTTCATAGAAAGTGTTTATAGAATATTTAGCTTCATTTTGTTCAATCTCAAACTCTCTTTGTCAACTCATTCACATGAAAGCCTATTCCCTTTAGCATGAGCCTTTCTGAGTATCCTCGATGTTATCAAGATCGTACCTCTCCAAACATCTAGTGCAGTTTCTCGTACCATCGTCAAATGGAACACACCACATAGCTCTTCATTACTAGGATGCATTTCGATATTATGGAACTTCTACACCAAAGATCACCAACAACCGCCATCTCCAGTACTCAATCAAGCTAAATCTTGGAGCTTTCTTGGAAAGCCTCGACAACTACCACCATTTCCAACTCCAACATGAATTGTTTAAAAAAAACTATCTTACTCCATCATAAAGAGTATACCCATCACACACACCTTATGCCAATGTCATCCAATGCACATGTCATACCCTACATCTCTATCAATGCATATGTTACACCTTGTACCTAAGCCAATGCTCGTGTTACACCCTGAATCAAAATCAACTAGTGCCCCCATGTTCTTTTGTGGATCATCTAGCAATTAATATCATTCACCATGATGTCACGTATACGTCATAAGGATATTTCACTTCTCATCTCAAATAAGATCATCTATCTCAAAGCTTGATTCAACACTTGAGTCCTATCTCCACTTTGATCCCAATCAAATACAAGGATTTTCAGGGTTCTATATGTGACAAAGTTGTGGTCCCCACAAAGGTCCTGCTATGTTTTTTTCCCTTCAACTTATCTACTTTATCATTGCGCATTGCCTTCAATGGACCTTGTCCAACCAACGCATATTTCACCCTCATTTTCCATAATCCAAATTTATTACTTCCATTGAACTTCGACACTATGAATTTGGAACCTGGGTTAAGAGTCATCTATAACAATAGTCTCAGATACTAATTATTATTGTAACGAAAGCGATCATTGCATAGAGTTGACAACAATAAATTCAATAAATGGCGTATAATAAACAGAAGAGAGGAAGACAAGAGGATATTTTAACGGAGTTCGACCAATTGTGCCTACATCCTTGGGAGCGTTTAGCAACTACCAAGATATTAGAGAATAAGTATTACAAGATTTAGTATTTTATGGGCCCAATGCCCATGGGGTGTTTCTAATTTATGTTTATAATTGGCGGTAGTATAACAAGGGACTTGAGTTTAATATATAACATTGGTCTCTCATTTCCATTCCAATATTAGTCAATGTGATACTTCATACAATAACATATTTCATGCAAGCCCAACACTATCACAATCACTACACCACAATCATCAACATCGCCACCATACCCCCATCTATGCACACCACCACCCATCAACACACCAACGCCCATCAACCAGTCATTGCCACCACACCATCATTTGTTCACGACTATTGATACAACCACTACTCTAACCATAATTTCTAACTCACCCTATTATATGTGGTTCAAATAGAGTATAGTATTAATTTTCTATTTGCGTAAAAGATATAATACAATATTATTGTGAATTATCTGAGCATCAAACTATATATATGATATTAAGTTATCAAATTCATATCCTATCATACTCTTTATAGATCTATTATCATATTCTAATTTAAGGGAGTGAAAATGAAGGGAAAATGAGTGATGAGTTTACAAAATATTTTCATGTTTTTTTTTTTAAAAAACCTACATTTAAATAAATGTGGAGTGTTAAATTATTTTAACATCATTCCTTTTTTTTTTTTAATTTTGTATTGTCCTCTTATAATTTGTTTATGAATGTATATGTTTTCCCATAGAATAAAAAATATAAAGATGAAAAAATAAAGGTGGTATTAAATAAAAGCAACATTTACCAACATCGAGTTGGCCCACTAATATAAGTCAAAACTTATTTCTAAGTGTTATATAAGGTCAAAAAGTAAACTCGAGTCGTAAGAGTGACAATTGACAGAAGAAGTTATGCACATCAAAATGAATTAGTTCATAATCACATAGATTGAGCGGGATTTTATTAATTAAAAAATAATAAAAACTGTAAGAATAAGATGACAAGCTAAGAGGATGTGAATTAGTTTTCTACACTAATGACATATTTTTTGCAACTTTAAAAATATTAGAGTATAAATGCAGCGGATAATGTTAAGTTGTATAAATAAAATGTAGAATAAAAATAACGAGTAAGGGAAGAAAGAGACGCACAAAGATTTTATAATAGTTCACTTTTTTGTCCATTCAAGGTTACGTCTAGTCTCTTTGTAAGCACAAGAGATTTTACTTATGATGATGTCAATCTTTTACAAATCTAACCATAGGACTTTGTCTTTAGATTACACTCACTACAATCTCAATTTTAAAAGAAAACTACTTCTATAATTGTCTTTTACTTTTCACCACATCCCATGGTGAAAATATACACAGAAAAAGAATACAATTTTGAAGAATGAATTCTAGGGCTAAGATTGCGGAATGTAAATGACAATATGAACTTGCAATCCTTAAAAGTCAATTACTAATAATAATACAGATGCTCAAGTGTAAGTGTTTTAAACAATACAAAGCAACTTTCAGAATTTAGAAAGTTTTTTAAACAAGTTGCTTGCAAAAGTGTAAGTGTTTGTTATGAAAGTTATAGTAAGTTGTGTGTCAAAGTTTTGTACGAATCTGAATGCTTAGGTGTGTTTAAATAGGTTTACAATCAGCCATTGTAATCATACATGAAGGTATAAGACGATTGAAGTAGCATCCATTCGTTTTGGGAGAAGTTGTTTCAGTTTGAAATTGAAAAACTAGTGCAACAACTGTAAGTATTAGATGGCAACTAAGATGAGGAGTGGTGAATTAGTTGATGGGAGAAATGATCAATTTTTCTACTAAAATTAAGAGTGTAGTTGGTGCAGAATATTGTTGCAGAAATTAACCAAGTTAAACTCAAAATGAAAGCACAAGAAAAGGTAGAAGAAGAGTACACATAGAATTTTATACCACCTTCTTGTCCACTGAAGGATACATATAGTACTATTTTCGTATAAGATATTTTTCCACCAGATACTTTGAGTTGCAATTATAATTTCTCTCCCCGAGACTCTTGTACGTTACACACTCACAAATATATACCCTTAGAAAACAACCTTTTCAAGTTAACTATTTTTCCCTTCTCACCACACCCTTGTGATGACAAGTATTACAACAAGATGATGAATGAAATCAATGGTAGGCTTACCTTTACAAGTATTTGAAATTTGATATTACTTGCAATCATTTTGCTCTCAATATACTTAGTAAACAATGCATTAATAAAGTTGATTTAGTGTATCAATTGTTATTTTGAATTGGATGTTTCAATGCCTTTAAGTAGGCTTCCAATAATTCATGGTACCCTTCCATGATGATTGGATATAACTGGAATGAAACCCATTCAATTTGGACAAAAAGTGTTCACTCAGATTTGAAAATCTGGTTTCCAACAGCTATGTGTAATCGATTACCACGACAGTATAATCGATTACCAAAACTTGTTATCCAAAGTGGTAATTGATTAATTCAATCAATTTATCGGTTACTCAGTGTCAATTATGCTTTGTAACTATTTTCTTTGTCAGGTAATCTGTTACATATTTCTAGCAACTTGTTACCAACTGCAATACATTCCAGGTAACTTGTTACACGGATCTAGTAACCTATTACACAGGTCAAGTAATTGTTACTTAGCATTTTCACATTGTTTCAAGACTTATCCAATTCTTTTAAAAATAGTTTTGAATTTTTTGAGAATTGGTACTAAATATAAATTGAGCATAAGGATAGAAATATCTATTGAAGACTTAATCTACAACTTCGTTGAAGTTTGAAACTTCCATGTCTTCGTAGTCTTCTTCCTTTTTCTTCTTTTTGTGTCATCATCAAAACCATGTCAAGGTCAAGGGCAAGATCTTCTTCATAATCTCCCCCTTTTTTATGATGAAAAACCAACATCTTGTTGAAATTTTGGATTTTGAATTTTTATGACATTTGGCATATTTCATATAATATGACTTATTGTACTTTGAGTATGCTCCCTCTATCTTGTATGCTCCCCTTTGTTTTATTATATGTGCCTAAAAATTATGATATAAAAATACAACTCCAACTTTCCTCCCCCTTTTGACTTCTCAAAAAGAATAAAAGGCAGGTGTCCAACACAATATATATATATCAAAGGGTAATAATATATATTTAACTTGATTAGAAAGTCAAGGTCAAATTTTTTTTTAACAGGTAGTATGAATTTGAATAATATCCAATGTTATAAAATAATGTAATAAACATGACATATCATAGCATTCAAACATTTAAAGTAAATAGTTCATACATGAAAAAAAATTAAGATAAAATAATCAACCATAATCCAGCAGGTTCAAAAAGCAACAACAACAATAACAACTGACTAAGAAATATCCTAGACCACTACTCCTAAGAATCTGGATCAGCCTGCTCAACATCCAAGTCCATGTAGTCCAACAGTTTGATAGACGTTGAAGTTCTTCTTCGATTTGATGGTTCACAATATCGAGAGCATCCATACTTGTAGTGATGTAGCCTCAAAGCGAAGAAAACTCATCTATGATCATCTGATTGATAGGAGTGGAGCCAGAGGAGGAAGATTCAGCATGAAATGAAGTTTGAGTAGAAGGGTCAGCAGAAGGATTTTTTGGGTTAGCAGCCTCTTGATCACTATGATACATATAAATCATGTCGGTGGTATCTTGAAAGAATATCATCTTGTAGATCACACCCACATCAAATTTGTTATCTCGAGCATCAAGTAGGATCTTAGACTCAACAGCAAAGGATACGCCAGAATACTCAAGTATAGCAGTTATGATGATAACATAAGGTAAGGGTCCAAAGTCACCTCTAAAGGCACACATTTGTTTCATTATCATTAATGTCCAATTAATTGGCACATTATGTTTAATAGTGTGAATCAGTTGTAGTTCCATATCGTTGAGTTGCGAATGATTTGAAATTTTTGGAACTACGATGTAACTTAGATAGTAGTGAACCAAATGGTCCTCTAGGTTTAAATTACCAACAGATAAAATGTTTCGGTTTCTAATAGAATCAACAACGACCCTTTGCTTATCCAGCTCAATTTCCCTTTTTGAATATCTACACATAGAGTAGTAGAAATTCATTTTGTTATATCCTTCTCAGTCATATTGAATGTCTGATTCTACTATCGTCTCTATGTATGACATATTACCGCAAATGAAACTTAAAGTTCTGAAGTCTATGGGAATATCTTTGCCTTTGACAAATGAGAAGATTTTATTCTTCTTGAAGGTTAAATTGCACTAAAGTACCCTTACAAGTTCATGATAATAGGCATAGTGCATTTCACAAAATTCAAATAGTCTTTTTTGCTTAAACAAGATAGGGAAAATGAATCATTATTCTCAAAGGATCTTAACATACCATACTTAGGAGTAAAAGTGGGTCTTTATAGAAAATGTTCCTTGAAGACTTTGCGTTGTTCCCCATTATCAAGAAGTCGTGCCAAATCTAATATGTTGCTCTCATTAGAGGTTGGTGTGTTGTTTCTTGATTTTGGAGGATGAAGCCATGAAATTGTGTTTTTGAAAAAAATCTCGGTTTTGGAGTTTTTGTAATTTTGGGGTTTTTTTATTTAGGCTGCTAAACACGAATATGATGAATGGAAAATGTTTAGAATTGAAAATGTGATATGAATAAACTCAAAAATCACTCAAGATGGTTGAAAATAGTGGTTTTTCAAATTTGGGGATTACCACGGTTAAGAGAGTGAAATGGAGAAGATGTAGTTTGAAAAAAATCTGAGATTTTACCTTAAATAGCATAGTGTGTAATCGATTACCATGAGAGAGAAATCGATTACTCAAACTCATTGTTCAGGCCAATAATCAATTAATTGAAGGTGTAATCAATTGTACTAATAAGTTTTTGAATATTTAGGCTATCTGATGCCTTGTAATCGATTACCCCATTATAATAATGGACTACATACCCCAAAATAGTAAAAAATAACTTATTCAAAGCATATAAAACATCAAGTAGGCATAAGATACATATAATGAAGCACATAAGTTCAAAATATATAAACATGTATAAGACAAATATGATTCATCAAGAATGTCTAATTCTCGTCTAATTTTATAAATAAGGTTCTTTAGCTAAAGGTTTAGTAAAGATGTATACTAATTGTTATGTGTATCAATAAATTCCAACAATACATCTTTCTTTTGAACATGGTCCCTACAGAAATGATGCCTTATATCAATATATTTGGTTCGAGAATGCATAATCGGATTCTTTGTGAGGTTTATAGCACTAGTGTTATCACATCTTAAGAGAATGCATCCTTAGTCTAATCTATAATGTCGCAATTGTTGCTTGAGTCACAATACTTTGACACAACAACTTCCTACTGCTATGTATTATGCCTCAGTAGTACTTAGAATAACACATGAGACTAGAGCATTTCTGAGAATGTGACAAATACCACTTGTAATTTTCCTCCCAGATTTGCATCCAGCAAAATCTGAATCCGTATTTCCCACCAAGTCACATAGACTTCCTTTCGGATACCATAGTCATACATCAGGTGTGTCTTTAAGATATTTTAATATCCTTTTCATGGCAGTACGATATGACTATTTGGGCTTTGATTGATAACATGCACAAAGATAGACACTAAACACGATATCAGGTCTACTTGCAGAAAGATAAAGAAGAGAACCAATAATACCTCGATATTTAGACGATGTCCATACATTTTCCAGTCTCATCAACATCTATGTATGTTCCAGAACCCATAGGAGTAGCAATAGGTTTGCAGTCATCCATTTGAAAGTGTTTTAGCATATCCCTACAATATCTAGATTGACTAACAAAAATGTCATCATTGACTTGTTAGATTTGTAATCCAAGAAAGTAGTTCAACTTTCTCATCATGGACATCTCAAAGTCCCCTTGCATTGTTTTACCAAACTCACTATACAAAAGATCATTAGTAGAACCGAAAATGATATAATCAACATAGATTTGAACAAGTAAAATATGATGATCTATTTTCTTAATAAACAATATGGTGTAAGCCTTTCCATTAGTAAAGCATTTATCAAGTAAAAAGCTTGTTATACGGTTATATCAAGGCCTTAGATTTAAAAACAATAATAATAATGTTACCTATACCAATGATTTTTCTTTTGATGTTCTCTACATAGGTAATAAAACCTTTGTTATTTGAATATGAATTTTTTTAATCTCCATGTGTTATATGCTTTGAACATCCGTTGTCATGATAACATATTTTTGCTTATGGATTTCAAACACTCCTGCAAAACAAATTAAAAGGATTTTCTAGGTACCCAATGTGATTTGAGTCCCATCGGATTAACACATTTCTCAACCCAAACATATTGGCCAGTTGGAATACCAACTTTTCTAATATAACCAACTTTATTACAATAAGAACAAGTAGGTAGATGCTTATGTGCCCAAGATTTTATTTTAAAAATAGGATTAGTATGAACACTTTCTTTATGAAAGCTTTCCATTATTGTTTTTTCTAAGACATTCTCATTTTTAGCTATATGACTATTTGCATAGTCAAGACCTTTATGGTTTGTTGAATGTCTTTGGACTTTTATAACATTGTCTAAATTGTGATTGCTCTTGTTGAGTTTATTAAGTTCAAGAGCAATCACAATTTAGACAAGATTTCTTCTTTAGACAGTCTATAGTTTTAACAGCAACACAAATTGAACATGTGGAAGAAGATTTATTTTTTAGACAATCTACACCATTCTTTAAAATGTTGTTATGACTTTCTAAAATAGTGATATAATTTTTCTGTTTAATGCATATTCTAGAAAGTCCAACATATTCTTCATTTAATTCATTAGAATTATTTTGTAACTCACCATATGAAAATGTATTGTTTGTTTAGAGTTACTAACTTCATATTTATTGTTTAATTTATGTGAAGTCATCAAGGAAATATGTGCTTGCTCTTTAATTTCAAATTGTGCATTTGAACCAGCATTATTATCTTATGATATAATATTTGTTTTTTGCGCTTCTTGTCCTTCTTTCTTTCGATAGTATGTTGCTTTTGTAAGGATGGACAAACGCTTTTAACATGGTGTGGTTTTCTGCATACAGAACATGTGGAGTCTTGTTTTGATGTTGATGCTTCAATATTTTTTATGGACCATTGTACTTCTTTGGCTACATGTATCCTTTCTAGAGTGTCCCATATTTCTTTAGAATATTTGGAACTTGACACTCTCAAGAATTTTTTTCCTCTTAATGTCAACATAAGAATGTCTGTGGCTTTAAGGTCATATTGGACTCTATTTTTCTCTTCAATAGTCCATGAATATTATGGTTTTGGTTGTTTAACCTCATTAACAACCATGCCTAGTATGAATGGACATTCTTCTATTGATTCTCATATATCTCAGTCTAGGGATTTTATGAAGATTCTCATTCTGATTTTCCAGAATACATAATGTTCTCAAATAAAAATTGGAGGTCTATTAATATTAGAGCCTTCTCCTAGAAAAGACTTAGATGTCATCTAAAAGTGTAGGATCTTTGGGAGTAAATTACTCAAAATAAGCTTTGGTGCCAATTGTAAGTATTAGATGACAACTAAGGGAGGGTGAACTAGTTGATGAGAGTAATGGTCGGTTTTTCTGCAGAGATATCAAAGTGTTTGTGCAGCAAAATAGTTGTAGAAATCAACTATATTAAAGTTATATCCACTAGAAGAAGAGTACATAGAGAATTTTACACTGGTTCACATTCTTGTCCACTTGAAGTTACATCCAGTACTCTTGTCACACAAAATATTTTTTCACTAGATACTTTGAGTTGCATGTACAATTTATCTCCCCAAGACCCTTGTACCTTACACACTCATAAATATCTACCATTGGAAAATAATCTTTCCAAGTTAACTATTTTCCCCTTCTCACGACACCCATTTGATGACAACTATTACAACATGATGAAGAATTAAGTCAATGGCAGGATTGCCTTTACAAGTATTTGACAATTTCTATTACTTGCAATCCTTTTGCTCTTAATATACTTTGTAAACAATGCTCTAATATATGTTAGGTATCAGTGGTTACAATACACCTAGAAGGGGGGGAGGGTTGAATAGGTGTCGCGGTTAGAACTACCGCTTTTGCAAAATCAACACTTAATGCTGAATCAACCCTACTTAATCGATTAAAGAAGAAAGATAATCGATTATATGCACAATCTTAATCGATTAACAAAAAGAACAGTTTTAAACAGAAACAGTTTTAATCGATTAACAGAAACAGGATAATCGATTAACACAACAATATTAATCGATTAAACA
>NC_032023.1:8924731-8925108 GCF_001865875.1 Lupinus angustifolius | reverse complement strand
GTTGAATAGGTGTCGCGGTTAGAACTACCGCTTTTGCAAAATCAACACTTAATGCTGAATCAAACCTACTTAATCGATTAAAGAAGAAAGATAATCGATTATATGCACAATCTTAATCGATTAACAAAAAGAACAGTTTTAAACAGAAACAGTTTTAATCGATTAACAGAAACAGGATAATCGATTAACACAATAATATTAATCGATTAAACAGAACCAGTAAGCAAATACAGAACGAATACAGAGCTTACAGATTTGTATATTAGAATATCATCCAGTACAACAAATGAACAGAATGTATCAGTTAAATCAAATATACAAATTAATCGATTGAAAACAGTAAAGAGAGAGAGAAAAAACAAATCCTGCAACGCGAA
>NC_032023.1:8900836-8924631 GCF_001865875.1 Lupinus angustifolius | reverse complement strand
GGTTAATCGATTAATAGTAAATAAAATGTGTATTTTCAAATAGAAAACATCAAATACGTTATGCACTTAGATAATACATGTTTAACACTTAGTTTTATGCCTAGAATGCACATATGCATGTATTTATGTAATGCATGAACATATTATGAATGACATATCTCATGGATGAAATGATTTAAAAGATATATGCATATGAGACATGTATTAGGTGCCCTAAGCCTTCGACTCAACTTAAACTAGAATCTAGTCTAAGCCTAGTACCAAATAAAAGACTTAAGCACGTTGATTTGTTGGTGATCTTCAGGCTCTTTTAGGCACAAGTTGTCCTCATCAAAACCATGACGTTCAAGGAGAGCTTTCCAAAGTGTTCCTCTTGACATGCACACTTTCAATATATTTGAAAACATTAGAACTTAGCACTTGAAGCAACTTTAGAAACATCTGAAAGATTAGAATCAAAGTAGCAAGAGAGTGCATAAAATTGTTTAACTAAGTTGTGAAAATTTCTTGTATCAATTGTTCTGTTGAATTGTAGGTTTCAATGCCTTTAAATAGGCTTCCAATCAGCCATGGTACCCTTCCATGAAAATGGGACATGATTGGATTGAAACTCATTCACTTTGGACGATAAACTGCTCATTTAGATTTGAATATCTAGTTTCCAACAGCTATGTGTAATGGATTACGATGATAGTGTAATCGATTACCAAAACTTGTTGTCCAAAGTGGTAATTGATTAATTCAATCAATTAATCGGTTATTGAGTGTCAGTTATGCTTTGTAACTGTTCTTTTAGTCAGGTAACCTGTTACATAGTTCTAGTAACATGTTTCCAACTGTCATACAGTTCAGGGAATTTGTTACCTATATCTAGTAACCTGTTACTCAAGTCAAGTAACATGTTACTTAGCATTTCAACATTGTTTCAAGACTTATCCAATTCTTTTAAAAATAATTTTAAATTATTTGTGCATTGCTACTAAATATAGTTTGAGCATAACGATAGAAATACCTATTGAAGACTTAATTTGTAATTTCCTTGAAGCTTGAAACTTCTATGTCTTTATAGTCTTTTTCCTTTTTTCTTCTTTTTGTGATCTTGGTGTCTTCATCAAAACTATGTCAAGATCAGAAACAAGATCTTCTTCAGAACAACTATATGTATCGATTACTGCATAGGGTAATCGGTTACTCAAAGTTTCTGTCCAATTGAGTAATCGGCTACTCTCATGAGTAATTAGTTACTCTCATGAGTAATTGGTTACTCTAAGCAAATTTTATTACTTTTACTAAGTTTGGGTAATCGATTACTAATATCGAGTAACTCGTTATAACCAGTTACTCAGTTGTTTGAAAATTTAAGTTTATTTTATTCCAAGTTAAAATATATATTCGAAAAGGTTTTCCTATGAGCATTTTGTTAAACTTAATTAAATGACTTTAGAGATAGAAGTACCAAACTCAGAAAGACAAATAAATCTTTATCTTGAGTATCTTTTTTCTAAGTCTTCAAGGTCTTCATCCTTTTACTTTTTTATGATATTGATGTCTTTATCAAAACTGTGTTAATGTTAGGAGCAAGATCTTCTTCACAATAACTTATTTTGGTTCCTCAATTTTTTTATAATTTAGTCCTAAAAATTAAAAAATCCAAAATGGACCCTTAAGAGATCCATGTGAGTTAAACTATTCATTTTTAACATTTTTTATTAGTTAAAGACACTTTAGTCTCTATCAATTACTATTTTTATCTATATTCATGATTTTGGAATACTAATTTTAATTTTTATTCTTCTAAGAATTAAATTGGTAATGCTAAAATTTATGAGGATTAACTTTTAAAAAAAACCATCTAAAAGCACCTGTTAGGGTCATAATGTGGGCCTGGATTGTCACGTTGCGTACTTTGTTGGCCCAACGGATCTCTTGTCCTGGTGATAGCGTAAATTCGAAGAACTAGACTCAGTCATCATTTTTCATCGTTCTTCCTCGCCGCCCTTCACAGATTTCTCAATCTGCGTTTTTCATATTGATTGCAGGTATAAGGCTAAGGTTTTTTTACTTGTTCCTTTGTTCCCATTCATTAGTTTCTCTTTATTTTATATTTTCAATGCTTATGCTATCTACACTTTTTGGGTACTGTAACAGTAACACTTCACTGTTTCTATAATTCAGCACTTTTCTCAATTACCATGTTCATATTTGCCTTTGCTTTAATCAAATGGCTTATTAGTTATGTTCATAGGATATACTGTGCAATTATGTTCCTTTTCTTTTAACCTGTTTTGTTATTGTCTATGCCTTAGAATTGATGGGTTTTGGAGTTGGGATTGCACGTGTTAGTGTGTGCCTGATTTTCCTAATATACCTAAAGACTAAGAGCCTTAAGCAACACTAGGTACACTTGAACTGAAAATGAGAAGTCATTGATTCAAATTGTGGACCGCACCACAATATTGCGGTTGTGGTGACAGCAGCAACCGTATCACACTGCAATTGCATTGTAACACCGAATCACAATGATGCTGCCGCATCTGGCTACTGCGCAATCCCATTGGACTGCATCAAATGATCAAATTCAATTTTTTTAATCACAAAATAATTCACACCGCAATGGCCGCAACCTGCATCGCAACAACCACAATTGCAGTAACCACAACCGTGACCGCAATCACGACCACAACCGCAATTTAAAACACTGTGAGAAGGTGTAAAATTGAGTTTAGGAAGATTACCATTTTTCGTTTCAACCAAGTGTAGGCATAGTTTGTAGTTTTGTATGTGCTTGTTATTCTAATAGATTTTGTTAGGTTCGTTTCCCTTAAACACATGAGGAATGATGGGTTGTCTGGAGTTGCAGAAACTGAGATGGCTAAAAATTTAAGATCCTTTTTTGTGGCTTTATGGTCTTTATGGATGAGGTCAATGCTAAAAAGTTCTTATTCAAAAGTCACGTTAGATAGTTGAATAGAGCATAGGGTATATATGAGGAAGAGAGAAGTGAAAGTAGGAGATTAGCCCAAACTGACGATAACAGAAATAAAAGAATTGCAGCTGTAATATTATACGGCAGTAATTGAGAGTAATAGATATTTCCAGGTCTTTTGAATAATCAGAGATATGCGTTGTCCAGAGTGATTTCCACCCGGTTCCTACCCCATTCATCTTTATAAGGTAGATGGGTTCTCATGTCTCATAATATATTTGATTATTTCATCTCCTAAAAATTTCTATTTCCAATGAATGTATAACACAATTATGTTCAAATTTCCCTTGTTAAATTTGTTGCTCCATTTTGGTTGTGTCATCCTTTTGTTAATTTCCTTAGTTAGTTTCAATTGACCTGTTGACTTTTACTGGTAAACTTCTGCAATCTACAAATGTTTGCTTCTATTATTCAGGGGTACTCATTAGGTTGTGATAACCATGGGAAAAGACGGAAAGTCGGCAGGTAAGGGAAAGGGGAAAGCAGGTGGCAGTGATGAGACTGCATCTAAGGGAAAGGGAAAGGGGGCGAAAGGTGGAGATGGGCTTGGCACCTGCACCTATGTCAAAGGTAGAAAGTTTTCCCTATCCATGGGTACCCTTGTGACCATATTATCAATTTCTTTTATTATTTTAGACAGCAACGTATCATAGAGATTCGACAAATTTTTACCTTAGCTGTCTACTGTTAGACAACCCTCACCTATTACCCAGAGGCTTAGGACTGACTATGTATCGTATCGAGCATACATAGGCAGGTTTTGTTGTTATCTAAGAATGGCATTTACTTTTGTCTTTTTATTGGGTGCAGCAAGGCATATCCTATGTGAGAAGCAAGGTAAGATCAATGAGGCATACAAGAAGCTGCAGGATGGTTGGCTTAGCAATGGAGATAAGGTCCCAGCAGCAGAGTTTGCAAAGGTATTTTCTTTTGGAGATTATACATTGATATTTGCTCTTTATTCTTTTTCAAATCCTTATTTGTTCTTTCTATATCTGGTGGGGATAAGAATCTTATTTTGAGTTACATACCATAATTATTAGGCCCGCTCCCAGTCTCAAGTTATTAATGCCAAATTGCTTGAAAGAAGAATAAATAAGAGATTATTTAAAAATTGTCTTGAGATAAAATAAAATTGTCTTTTCAATTATTTATCATCAAAATTATTGCACTATTCTCAGGTAGCCCAAGAATATTCAGAATGTCCATCAGGCAAGAAGGGTGGAGACCTTGGATGGTTTCCACGAGGAAAGATGGCCGGACCATTTCAGGAAGTCGCCTTCAACACACCTATCGGAGTTACCAGTGCACCTTTCAAGTCTACGTACCTCTCTTGCACTCTCTCTAATTGTTATTCCACCTTTCCAGTCCTCACATTAGCACCTGTGTCCCCTCTCTTCTCCATATAGTCACACTTGTTAATGTTTGTTTTGATGATGATGCAGGCATGGTTACCATATTATCTTATCTGAAGGAAGAAAGAACTGATCCCTGAGAATGAGGCTGAATTTCAATGGCATTGGAGCGCACTTAAAGTATTGTTGTCTTGTGGAAGGATTGGGTGTTGCTTCCTTTCCTTTATAGAAGACTATGGTCTACAATTTAAACCTGTAGTTTACCATATGTATACTGATCTTGCTTTCTAATACTTATAATTGAGAGCATAGATGTGAATGTGGATGGTTTTGCTAACGTTATCTTATTGTGTTAGTCCTATTGAATAATTTCTGTGCAGTAAAACTTCTTATTTTCTTCTAGAACACAGTGCGCAACAGGACAGGGGAAATGAGCAGAGTCAGCTTTAGTTGCACTTTTCAACCCGATAAGGATTGATTTGAGTCGAATTAGATGAGACCTATTTTTTAAGTTCAAGATCAGATCAATTGAAGTTCACAAATGTTTGAGCGAGATAACAATATAAATTTATATTGTTCACTAGTTTGAATGATGACCAATTGATATACATGCATATGTATACATATCCATATATATATATATATATATATATATATATATATATATATAGGAGTCATATAAACATTTCTCATATAATAATTGTGGAAAAAAAATTAATTGTGATACATTAAAATATTGATAGTTAGAATTAAAAGTTAGTTAATAATCACTTAAAAAATTATGTATATTTATTTTTAAATAAAATTCAATAATTTATATTAATTTTTATAAAAATTGTTGTCACTTCAGTCAGTTTATATTATATATGGTAATATGGATAAAACTTAGGTTTAGTATCTTAACATTTTAACAACTCTAACCCAAGCTTATGACTCTTCTTATTCTCTCTTTAATTTTTTCCTCAAAATTGTCAACCCCTTAACCTAAATGCTTCTCATATATACTCAACATGGATATCTTTCCATTTGTATATTCTCCCGTTTTCTTTCATAAAGTATTAGGTTTTCCCTATTTAATTGGATTTGATGGTGCTTGGATTTGAGAAGGAAATCCGTAAACAGAATTTGACTTGATGAATGCCTATGAGAAATATTTTGTGATAAAAGCCGAAATGGTGAAGAACGTTAGGTACAATGAGAAGCGGGGTTGAGACCTGAGAGATAGATGGAAAAATTAAGTTAAAGTCATAGTTAATCTCAACTGAAACATAATGGCTACCATTACTATTAGTTAGTGTGACTAATACAGTACCGATCATCAAATCAGTTAGAGTACTAATATAGTGGTATAATAGTTCAATTGTTGGTTCATAAATTAAACTACATACCGATGAAATTATATATACATATATAATATATTAACATTCATGTTGAAAACTCAATAAAAAACTACTATTTTTTCATTTTCATTAAAAAAAATAATTTTAAATAAAAACCACTCGGTATGACAGTATAATTCAATTGAAAATCAGCTGGTATGACTGTTTTGACCTGTTTTAGCCAGTTTTGACCGGTATGATTGCATGATCGATATAATGATTGTACCATATCAGTATTGGGACTGGTTCACCGGTTTACAGGTCAAACCGACGGGTATAAAATGATTTAAAAACTGCTACTGTAACACCCAGTTATGACATGCGACCTCCTAAGCTCATGAATATACTGAGCGTGTCACCCACAAGCTTAAATACTCCATGCAGTATTTTATTCCCCTCCCAGGGGAGTCTTCCGCAACTCGAACCCGTGACCTCAGGGATAAATAGTCAGTATACCACTGAGTCGCTATAATTAAGCTAGATATAGTGACTTTTTATTGTAACACTCCGGTTCTGACATGCAACCTCCTAGACCGATGAATATACCGGGCGTGTCACCGGTAACATCCCAGTCCTGACATCTCAGTGGTATAGTGATTATTTATCTCTGAGGTCATGGGTTCAAGTCGCAGAAGGCTCCCTTGTCAGGGGAATAAAATACTATAGGGAGTATTTAAGCTTGTAGGTGACACGTTCAATATATTCATGAGCCCTGGAGGTCGCATGTCATAACTGGGATGTTACAGCTACTAGTAGATAAGGTATTGTACTTAAGTTTTATCTTATATACACATAAACATATATAAGTATACATAGGGTTTGTTAATATATATACCTAAAAAGTTGGACTTAAGTTATATATTTGCTTTACATATATATAGTTGTAGTTCAAAGATTACTTTAGTAAGTTAGATTATCAACAATAAAAAATGTTGTGCAATGACTCATATCTCTAGATAATAGCAATACAAATTATGGGCTTGGGCTGATGTAAAGAGGTTGGGGTAGAGGGCTATATATATTTATGTTATGTAAACCTAATGTAACAAGGAGAAGAATAGTAAAACACTAATCCTTATTCTCTAATAATATATAGTGGTAGTCGCTCAATGCTCTCGGTGACGTAGGCACAATTGGCCGAACCTCGTTACCAAATCTCTTGTGTTATTCTCTTGTCTCTATACTCTTTACTATTTGATTGTTCGCTTGTTCCCAACAATTGGTATCAGATGGCTCTTAACCCAGGTGTCAAATTCGAGGTGGGAAAGTTCGATGGAACTAGTAATTTTGGATTGTGGCAAAGTAGGGTTAAGGATGTGTTGGCTCAACAAGGTCTATCAAAGGCGCTGCGTGAGAATAAACCAGATGGTTTGGATCAAATAGATTGGGAAGAGTTGAAGGAGAAGGTTGCAGGAACCATACGGCTCTGTCTATGAGATGAGGTGATGTATCATGTTATGGATCTGACGTCACCAATAGAGGTATGAGAGACATTAGAGAAGCAGTTCATGTCCAAGTCTCTAACAAATAAGTTGTATTTGAAACAGAGACTCTATAGCCTGAAGATATAGATAAGGTATTGTACTTAAGTTTTATCTTATATACACATACACATATATAAGTATACATAGGGTTTGTTAATATATATACCTAAAAAGTTGGACTTAAGTTATATATTTGCTTTACATATATATATATATATAGTTGTAGTTCAAAGATTACTTTAGTAAGTTAGATTATCAACAATAAAAAATATTGTGCAATGACTCATATCTCTAGATAATAGCAATACAAGTTATGGGCTTGGGCTGATGTAAAGAGGTTGGGGTAGAGGGCTATATATATTTATGTTATGTAAACCTAATGTAACAAGGAGAAGAATAGTCAAACACTAATCCTTATTCTCTAATAATATATAGTGGTAGCCGCTCAATGCTCCCGGTGACGTAGGCACAATTGGCCGAACCTCGTTACCAAATCTCTTGTGTTATTCTCTTGTCTCTATACTCTTTACTATTTGATTGTTCGCTTGTTCCCAACAATTGGTATCAGATGGCTCTTAACCTAGGTGTCAAATTCGAGGTGGGAAAGTTCGATGGAACTAGTAATTTTGGATTGTAACAAAGCAGGGTTAAGGATGTGTTGGCTCAACAAAGTCTATCAAAGGTGCAGCGTGAGAATAAACCAGATGGTTTGGATCAACTAGATTGGGAAGAGTTGAAGGAGAAGGTTGCGGGAACCATACGGCTCTGTCTATGAGATGAGGTGATGTATCATGTTATGGATCTGACGTCACCAATAGAGGTATGAGAGACATTAGAGAAGCAGTTCATGTCCAAGTCTCTAACAAATAAGTTGTATTTGAAACAGAGACTCTATGACCTGAAGATGTAGGAAGGTGCTGATTTACAACAACATCTCAACAATTTTAATCAAGTAATCAATGACTTGCAGAAACTTGATTTGAAGGTTGATGGTGAGGACAAAGCAATAATATTACTATGTTCTTTGCCAAATTCCTATGAACACTTGGTGACAACATTGACGTACGGGAAAGACTCAATCAAACTAGATGAGATCACATCTGCACTTCTGTCCCACACTCAAAGAAGACAGAATGTAGTTGAAGGATCTTAGGGTGATGGCCTGTATGTGAAAGAGAGTCAAGCGCGTGGGAGAAGACAAGGCAAAGGAGATCCTGCCAAAGGGAAAAGACCAAATTTCAGGGCCAGAACATCAGTAGAGTGCTATAAGTGCAAACAGACTGGGCATTACAAAAAGGATTGTCCCAATGAATGGAGTCCTAGCAAGCCAATGGGGAAAGATGGACTATCTACATCTGCAAATGTTGCACAGAAAGGTGACTCTAGTTACAACAGCGAAGTTGATATACTATCTATATCATCAAATCATAGTACAGATGAGTAGATACTTGACACTGGTTGTTCCCACCACATGACGCCAAATAGAAAATGATTCATCACATATAGGGCAAGAAATTTTGGTTTCATGTATTTTGGAAATAATAAAGCATGTGGAATTATTGGTATGGGAGAAATCAGAATTGTGATGGATGATGGTGTAGTGAAGACGTTATGTGAGGTTAAGCACATACCAGATTTGAAGAAGAATTTGATTTCTTTAGGGACACGGCAGACCAAAGTATTTAGCTATAGAGCTGATGGGGACAATGATATTCTTCAAGTATGCAAAGGTGCTCTGACCGTGATGAAGGGTAAAAGGACTTGCATGGATCACTTACAAGTTGTTAGGGAGAACAGTTGTAGGTGGAGTTGTTGGAGTAGCTGAAGAGATATCAGTAGATTCAGACCATGGTGCTAGAAAATTATGGCACATACGTTTGGGACATATGAGTGTACGTGGCATGATAGAATTATGCAAAAGAGGACTGTTGAGGGGAGTCAGCAAATGCAAGCTAGATTTATGCAAGTATTGTGTGCTTGGGAAAAAGACACAGTTAGTTTCAAGGATGGCCAACACAGGACTCGGAGCATTCTAGACTATGTCCACACTGATGTATGGGGACCCACTCAGGAACCATCCTTAGGAGGTTCTAGGTATTTTGTTACCTTCGTTGATGACTTTTCTTGTAAGGTCTGGGTATATTTTCTGAAGCATAAGTCAGAAGTCTTTGCCAAGTTCAAGGTTTGGAAGGCAGAGGTGGAGAACTAGACTGGTAGAAAAATCAAATGCATGAGGTCAGATAATGGTATGGAGTACAAAAACTTATAGTTTCAGAAATTTTGTGAGGAACATGGCATTCAGAGGCACTTTTAAGTGAAGAAGACCCCTCAGCAGAATGGTGTTGCAAAGAAAATAAATAGAACTCTTACAGAGAGGGTCAGATGTATGAGACTGAATGCTGGACTTTCTAACGGATTTTGGGCAGAGGCACTTAGTATGGTATGCTATGTCATCAATAGATCACCACGAGCTTCATTGGATGGTAAAGTTGCAGAAGAAGTATGGACAGGTAACCCAGTTAATTATAATATGTTACGCATATTTGGTTGTCCTGCTTATGTACATGTACCCAGTGATGAATGGTCTAAGCTTGATCCTAATTCGAAGAGGTGTATCTTAATTGGATATACCAAAGGTGTGAAGGGGTTCAAGTTTTGGGATCCAGTTTCCAGAAAGGTGGTGTTGAGCAGAGATGCAGTGTTTGATGAAGATTTCATGATGAAACAGTCAGTTTTGAAAGAGGTGCCCATGCCAAATGGAGATACTTTGGGATCAAATATGATTCTAGTGAGCAATGAAATGGTTCAGGTGAACCATGCACTAGTTCAAGTCAAGAACATGATGATTCTCAAGCGGAGAGTTCAAGTGTACAAGAGTATCTACATGCTAGAGACAGTGATAGACGTCCTATCAAACCTCCAGAGAGATGTGGCTTTGAGAATATGACTTCAGTTGCTCTCCATATCAGGTCAGGAGATCCATGTAGCTTTCAAGAGGCTATAAACAGCCAGGAGAAAGAACAATGGATGGGTGTCATGATGGAAGAGGTGGAGTCTTTATAGAAGAACCAAACTTGGGAGCTTGTTCCATTGCCCCCAGACAAGCGTGCAGTTGGGTGCAAGTGGGTGTACAAGAGGAAGCCAGCAGTATCAGAAAAAGAAAGGGGAAAAGTTCAAGGCTCATTTTGTAGCAAAAGGGTATTCACAACAGAAGAGGATCGACTACAATGAGATTTTCTCCCTAGTGGTGAGACACACTTCTATCATGATAGTGCTTGCCTTGGTAGCCAGTCGGGATATGCACTAAGAACATATGGATGTGAAGACTGCCTTTCTCCATGGTGAATTAGAGGAGAAAATTTACATGACACAACCAGAGGGGTTCAGTGCAGCTCGAAAGAGTCACTTGGTTTTCAAGTTGAAGAAATCTCTGTATGGGTTGAAGCAGTCTCTCAGACAATGGTACAAGCGGTTTGACACTTATATGTTGAAGCTTGATTATAAGTGTTGTGAGTATGATTGTTGTGTTTATGTCAGAAGCCTTGACGATGGTTCTTTTATTTTTCTGTTACTTTATGTTGATGATATGTTGATTGCTGCTAATCATTTGAGTGATATCAATGAGCTGAAAGTCATGCTAGGTAAGGAGTTTGACATGAAAGATTTAGGGGCTGCTAGGAAGATTCTTGGGATGGAGATTCACAAGGATAGGAGAGCTAGAAAACTATGGCTCTCCTAGCAAAGCTATGTTGAAAAGATCTTAGAGAGATTTGATATGAGCAATGCTATGAGCATTCCATTGGCAACTCACTTCAAGCTTTCCCTAGATCAGTGTCCAAAGACAGATGAAGAGAAGAAATACATGTCAAAGGTTTCATATGCCAATGTAGTGGGTTGCTTAATGTATACTATGGTTTGTACTAGACCGGACTTGGCACAAGCAATTAGTCAAGTATGCAAGTACATGTCGAAACCAGGGAAGCAACATTGGGAAGCAGTCAAATGGATTTTCAGATATTTGAAGGGGACTACAGGTCTCGGTATCATGTTTGGCAGCCAACAGAGTAAGCCTTCAGTTATTGGTTATGTTGATTCGGACTATGCAGGAGACTTGGATGATAGAAGGTCCACAACGGGGTTTGTCTTCACCCTTGCAGGTGGACCAATTATGTGGAGATCATCAGTTCAGTCTGTTGTTGCTATGTCCACAACTGAAGCAGAGTACATGGCAGCTGGTGAAGCTTCTAAGGAAGCCTTGTGGCTTATGGGACTAGTAAATGAGTTAGGTTCAGTTATTGGTTACGTTGATTAAGACTATGCAGGAGACTTGGATAATAGAAGGTCCACAACGAGGTTTGTCTTCATCCTTGCAGGTGGATCAATTATGTGGAGATCATCAGTTCAGTCTATTGTTGCTATGTCCACAACTGAAGCAGAGTACATGGCAGCTGGTGAAGCTTCTAAGGAAGCCTTGTGGCTTATGATGGGGCTGGTAAATGAGTTAGGCATTTAGCAAGGTGGAGTTTCGCTGCATTGTGACAGTCAGAGTGCTATCTTCTTGGCAAAGAACCATGTGTATCATGATAGGACTAAACATATTGATGTGAGATTTCACAAGATTATAGAGTTGGTAGCTCGTGGACAGATACTATTGCAGAAGGTTCACACTTCAGAAAATGCAGCTGATATGCTAACCAAACCGGTTACCGTGGACAAGTTCAAGCATTGCCTGAGCTTGCTGAACATTCAGTGATGCTGGACTATGGAGCACCCACAACCCA
Organism: Lupinus angustifolius; assembly: GCF_001865875.1. Lineage (NCBI taxonomy): Eukaryota > Viridiplantae > Streptophyta > Magnoliopsida > Fabales > Fabaceae > Lupinus > Lupinus angustifolius. The sequence goes on along the minus strand of NC_032023.1, from coordinate 8,912,646 downwards.
ATGGTGGAAGATGGAGATTGATGATATTCGTCAAGGTGGAGATTGTTGTGCAATGACTCATATATCTAGATAACAACAATACAAGTTATGGGTTTGGGATGATGTAAAGGGGTTGAGGTAGAGATATATATATTTATGTTATGTAAACATAATGTAACAAGAAGAAGAATAGTCAAACACTAATCCTTATTCTCTAATAATATATAGTGGTAGCCGTTCAACGCTCTCGGGGACGTAGGCACAATTGGCCGAACCTCATTACCAAATCTTTTGTATTATTCTCTTGTCTCTATACTCTTTACTATTTGATTGTTCGCTTATTCCCAACAAAAAAATTAAAAATGATAAACAATTTCTATCTCCTATAGCCAAAGGCTCATGCCCAAATTCATTCCACACTTTTATGTTGTGGAAATCCTTGCCCAAACTCCATCAACTCAAATAATATCAACATTCACCACCCAACTATTGTTCTCTCTTCTCAAGATCAAAGTCTAGTCCTCAAATCCCTCCTCCAAACCTATAATCGTTAGTATAGGCCAAATCCATAAACAAGCTATGTTTTATCCCTATGCTCTTGTACTTTCATTTGTTTTAGTTGTTGAATGTTATTAGAAGCTTTCATATCACCGTTTGTGTTGAAATACATGGCTTATTCAAAAGCGTAGTTATTATGCATTATAACAACGGTGCTGGGCAATGAACCACAACGTAATTGCAGTGAATTGTGGCAACTACATTTCTGTGTTGACAATGTTAATTTGGGGAAGAATTTCTAGACAAAAAATGTAAAAGTAATTGGGCTGTGAGAGTTTAGGGAGAAGAGTGAGAAACTATTTTCTATTTTTAATAAATCAATTTACTAAAGTAATCTTGAGATTTTTTGTCCACGTGCAAATTGCTAACATGTTCATTTACAAACAAAAAGTGAATATATAAATTAATAAAAATAACAACCATGTAGTTAATATACAAACTTGATTAAAATAACAACTCACCCCAAAAGGTGCCAAATAAATATGAGTGAAGATAAAAAATTTAAGTTAGTATAAAATGTTTAATGTGTAAAAAGAAATGAAACAAGAGAAAGGATAATTGCCCATATAGTCAACACTTATAGACATGTATCTCTTAAAAAAAATCCTCAATAGAGTTGCCAACTCTCATGCCTAACTAGGTAGTAAAAAACTTACAATGGTGTCTTCACCTATTGCACCTAACTTTTTTATTAAACGATGATTACACGACTTACGATGAGGGAAAGGGAAATGTTATCATCTTCCAAATTGTTTGAAGTAGCCAACTCATTTTGTGGTGAAAACGTAGAAATACTCTTTTGTGCTAGATATTGGAATGTGTTGGTCTTTAATTTCTAGACCTGGACTAGAGAGTTAGAGAAATTATTAGCACTTCATTTATCCTTACTAGACCACACCGTCACTAATTGTATAGACTACTTTATACCCTAAAGTTATATGGTTATTTTTAATTATTTATAAACGAAAAATATATTTTCATTTTTGTGTCTTATGAGATTATATTTTGCTCTTGCATATCCCCATGAACAATACAGAATCAAAACTACATAATTTCAAAATTCTACACATAAAATGTTGGATTGGTTGAGTGAGTTATTTATTTTTAGGAACAGAATCGGCAAACTTTGATCGCTCACAGGTTGAGTTACGTAAAAAATGAATTTTTACAACCTTTCCTCCATCATTAACGTGATTATTATGTTTTTTTACTTTTTATAATAGTTAAGAAAGTATTCGTTTTTATTTTATGTTTACATTCATTTTTATTGTTGAAATTTTTTTTCTTTTATTTTTATAATTGTTTATTTTATTATTTTTTATTAAATTTCAAATAAAAGTAATGTGTTATAACTATTCTCTACTCAAAGACGATATGAGAGAAAGACATGCATCATTATCTTCCTTTCACCTTTTTAATTTAAGAAATTAGTGACAAAGACATTAAATTTATTATTCATTTTTAAAACACCATTTGTTTTTTATTATCAATAATATGATTTTTTGTCTAAAAAGGTTATAATAATACTTTATTAATTATATGTTTATTAATTAGATATTACTCAAATTATTATTATATCTATTATTATTATTATGAATTATCATTATTATAAAAATAAAATAAGCAAAAGAAGAAATGAATCATGTAGCAAAGAAACTAAAATAGTAGTATTTAATGTGAGGATTTCTAAGCGCCCATGAAACATGTGATTGACAACATGGTCAACAAAATCATGATAGAAATTCACATGCTAATATTCGATAATACATTGATGGCTACACAACTCTTATTCTCTTTAGTGTGGATTGATTATACAACTTTTAGAGAAAGAATTGTGTTGACCTTGATGGCTTCTATTTACTATATAACAAAATAAACTTTCATCACCTCATCAATTTTCACATGACATCTCCTCCTCCACGTCATCTCATCAATTGTCACATGTCATCTCCTTCTTCATTTTCCCCTCCTAAATGGTTCCATGGTAATCATATGTACCTTCCTATACTATATTTATCTTTCTTGACAATTATTGCATTTAATAAATAATTATTTAATTTTTTATGGCTACATCTTAAATTGCATTTGAATTGTTATTGAGTTCTATGACACTCTCTTTCTCTTCCAACATTCTTTTTCTCTCAACAATCTTTTTTTTTCTCCAGTTTCATTTTATTACGTCTCTTCATTATCGTATTTTTTCCCTCTTTCAATCATCCTCTTTAAAGTGTATTTTTTATTTTGTTTTGTAGACTTGATCTTTAGTATATTTTTCATTGATTTTTTGGTTTATTTTGTAGATCTGTTCTTATTTTATCATTGATTTTTTGTATAATTTTTCATTGATTTCCTTATTTTATAGACGTGTTCTCACTAATTTCATTATTTGTAGATATATTCTTTCATTTATAAGCAAATGTATCTTCCTCAAGGAAGATCAAACCTTCAAAACCTATGGTATGTACCCAATCTCTATTATATTATACATTCACTTATAATATTACATTTATTTGTTAATATATTTATCTCCTCATCTTTTCTCATTGCTCTCATTTTCTCTCTTTATTTATAGTTTGGTTCTCCCCTGAAACATCTCTACAAGTTAATTTTCTCTATCCGCATATCTTATCTTAATTTTAAGCAATCCTCATTATGGACATAAATTTGCAGAATTATAACTAATAAATTTTGATTGTGATTTTCAATTGATTTGATTTATATTTTTTAAAGTTATTTATGATTTCTAAATTTTAGGCAATACTAATTATGTAGATAAACTTGTAGAATTATAACTAATAAATTTGTACAATAATATTTAATTTCATTTATATTTTATTTTATTTGAACATCATAAATAATATAACATATGATTCAAAACTCACGAAGAAATAGAATAGTTTGAATTTTTTGTATAAGTTACATAAATAGAATATAAATTTGTATGAATCAGTTACAAAACGGAAAGATACAGAAATAGAATATAAATTTGCCAATCAGTTACAAAATGGAAAAAATCATTTACCAACATAAATCAAAATATATCAGAAAGAACAATTATTATAAATTATAATGTAATATAATGTAAATCATTTGTTATAAACATGCATTAATTATGATTTAGTTTCTACTTTAAAATTATGTATTAAACTTGTTATGAAACTTTGAAAAATATTTTAAATACATTAAATGGAATGTGTTGTAATTACACATTTAAATAGATCTTGAAACATTATCAATTAATATTATTTAATCATTTTTAAAATATAAATAGTAGAAACCAATCTAATTACTAATAGAAAGAATAAACTATGATATTATAATTAATATGGAAATCTGTTGAAATTTTTCTTCACATAAAAATAATAGACAATGAATTTATTTCATATAAATAACAATTTTTAATACTAATTAGAAGAAATGTAGATAATTCTCTTACGTTCCTGGAATTAAAGAATTTGGGACATTAATAACGAAATAAGGAATTTGGGGCAATAGTAACGATATTTGAGAGTCATGAGATGATATGATAGTTAAGGTAAAAAAGTTGAAGGAATGGGGTGGATGAAGTTGTGAGTTCGAGCCTCACCTATAGCAAACTTAAAACAATAAAATATGAGGTATAATGTGGTTTGATTGTTAGGGGTGGAGTGAATGAGATTTAAGGTTCGATTATCACCCACAATAAATACTAACATATTAATTATTATTAATTGAAAAAATGTGTTATCATATTACAATTAATAAGGAAATCTTTTGTTATTATGTCTGGCATAAAAATGATAAACATTGAATTTATTTCTTAAAAATAACAATTTTTAATACTAATTATTTAAATAGATTTTAAAACATTCTCATTTAATTATTTTTTAAAAATTTAATATCAGAATTCCAATCTTATTATTAATAGAGTGAACTACTGTTGTTAGGACCGGACCGGACGGTCCGACCGTCACGCGGAAGCGGGGACGGTCCCGTACCATCCCACTACCTGGAAGCTCTTCCAAGCCGTTTTGGACCGTGATAAATCCAGTCTAACCGGGTTAGACCGGGAGAAATCGGAATAACCTGGTTGATTAAACCGGCCAGTCTAACTTGCATAAAACCTAGGGAGACAAGCTCTTACACACCTTCGTCGGTACTGGTCGTCGGTCTTGTCGGTCGTTGCTCTCATCATCATTCCTTGTGAATAAGTCTTCTGTAATGTGGGATTAGAACAATCGAATGATGAACAAAAAGAGTAAATCATGGAAAACAAAATAGAGATTAGAAAATGAATGACGGAAACTGTGAATGAGTTTTGTGGGAGTGCAATAGAAATGGAGGAGAATGAAATAGAAACATGGAAGGGGGGAAATAGAAACAGGGAAGGGTGAAATAGAGATGGGGAAAGTGAAAAGTCTCATTATTTTACAGTTTCTCTCTCATGATCTCATTTCACCAACCGTAGGTTAATAACTTAATATATTATATAGTCATGTATGTTATGTATATATTATGTATGATAGTATGTTATGTATATAAGTTAACATAGTGGGTTAATATATTATGTATATAATAACTATATATCCATGTATGTATGACAAATTCTTTGCTCATATCAATACTATCAATGTAACAATGATACTTGAATGAATTAGAATATTTAATCTCTTTGTGAGATAGTTCAAAGTTATGTTTTGATTTATAATTTTAATTGTATAAGACTTAAACTTGTTTCATGCACTTTTATTTTAATTTATATATGTATATATTATATAGAATATGATATTTGTAAGTGTGTTGTTATTCACTTATTTTAATTTATTATATAATGTATAATTATATATGATATTATTATAATAATCTGATCCGACCAGACGGTCTAACCGATTAGAACCTGTATGGGACCTCTTTCGGGTTGACGTCTGACTCGGGTTTCATAACACTGGAGTGAACTATGATATTAGAATTAATAAAGAGATCTCTTGATATTTAATTTATTTCATAAAAATAATTATTTTTAATATTAATTAGAAGAAAAGTTGATAATTCTTAAATGTTTCCTTTCCTATAATTAAGGAATTAGGGACACTAATTATGGAGTGGGGATCCACTTACTCTACTCTAAGAGTAAGTCTTAGAAACACTATCTATCATATTTGTCTTATCAAAATTTATTAAAGACCACTGATTTCCTAACGCAATTGCAAAAAACATTTCATATTTATTTTCCATTCATTAATATTTTCATTTGGCTTTTAATCACACGAAATAAGTTTTTGGTTGTAAAACGAGATACCGTTAATAAATGATAATATATGTCATCTTAAAAATATTAACTATTTGTATTTTTCTATTTTTATAAAAATATTTACTCTAATAAATCAAAATATAAATAGCCTTAAAAATTTATTGTATCATTCCGACTCATTTATTATTTTTTATTAGGTTTCCACAACTCCCGTCATTGTCCTTTGTATATCTTTATTTTCCTTTGATTTCCAAAAACTATGTTAGGTAGCTTACTAGCTCAAAGGCTACAACAATTTGGTTAACAAATAGATCAATAAAGCTGCCTGAAGAGTAGGTTACCAGATAAGGCTATCGAGTTCTTATATGATGACTTAGAAGGCTTGAAAACTCTCCCATGTTTTCAGGACAATAATTTTAAGTGCTCTTTTATATATATTAGTCCTTCGCCGCACTCACTTTTACAATTCTTTTTCTCCCCTCTTTTGTAGCCTTTTGTCTATGTATCCTCTTTCTTCAATTCTCGTTCTATTGGAGATAAAAGCTACCATGACACATTTTGCACATTTTACACATGTGATTAATATCTTAGTTAGTTTGTTAAGAGTTTGTTAAGTTGTTATTTGTATCACAAGTTATCTTTGTATTGTGTATATAAACACATGACTTATAATCCTTTAATCAATCAATGAAGATTCACAATATTCATTTTATGCTTCCGCATTATTTTCGCAATATGGTATGGCTTTGGTAACCGCTGCGCATTCTCTATACTAATTATTATCTTTCGCTTACAAGATCAATAAAGAATCATCTCAACAATTTGACATGAAGCGGAGAAGTTTGTAGAGAGAGAAGATCGAAGGAAAACATTGCTCAAGAATGATGGGTTCTTCATCAAACACCATCAACAACAACGTGCACCTTGTATGTCATTCAAACCCGCTTTTGCTCAAACTTAGGCACTAATTACTCCAATTTACGAGGAAGAAATAAAGAAACATGCAGAACATCTTGCAAATCAAAGCTGCCAGATTCTTTTGAGCAACTGGTTGTTTATATGAAAGATAATCCATATGATGCAAAAAAAGAACTTTTGCATTCATGTTAAGGGGAATGATGGCATTGAGGTTGTATTAGTCTTTTCGAAAGGCACAACCAATTGTTGGAGTGCAGTGATTCTATCCCCCATCTTCTACCAATGTTCAAGATCATCAACATCAACAAGATCAACAACAATAAGATCAACAACAACAATAACAACAAGAAGATCAACAAAAACAACAATCATACATACTCTAATCATCACACTATCAATCTTGTCCAAAGAACAAGAAGTGATGCATTTTCTTGGGTTCTTTTGCATACTCAAAGAATCCTCCAACAATGTAAAACCATGGAAAAACCATGGGAATATGGTCAAGATTTCTGACCAGGAAAATAATCAAGTAGTTGAGAAAATCCAATCACATGAGGATCGAGATTCCGATCCATCACACTGTTATCAAATCAAATTATCAAGCTGGAGTCATTAACATTTATCCTCCAGCTTGAGGGGGGTTATTGGAGATCAAAGCTACCATGACACATTTTGCACATTTTACACATGTGATTAATATCTTAGTTAGTTTGTTAAGAGTTTGTTAAGTTGTTACTTGTATCACAAGTTATCTTTATATTGTGTATATAAACACATGACTTATAATCCTTTAATCAATCAATGAAGATTCACAATATTCATTTTATGCTTCCGCATTATTTTCGCAATACGTTCCTTTGCCTTCTCTCCTTTGATACAACACATGATGGATAACTAAGATAGTGTCAAAATAGTGCATACGCTTAGTTTTGTGAAGAAGATGACGACACTTTCCTTTTTTTTCTTCTTATAACTAAGGATGGCAATGGGTACGGGACCCATGTGTACCCGCAAAAAATCCACAATGGGTCGCGTATATTAGTATTTTTGGATCCGCAAGTAATTGAGACTCGAAATTTTAAGATCTGATGTTGGATGGGTCTGTTGGATAATACATCTACTATTTATAGTAAAGGCATATAGTTTTTTATTATGTTTTGTTTTTTCTCGTGAGCTTTTAGCTCCCTTGTTATATATATATATATATATATATATATATATATGAGGGATAATTACACTCAAGTTAAGTTACATTAATTACACCCAAGTTTAGTTATTGATTTTTTTTAAATCCTACGAACCAAATGGGTGTGTGAAATAAATGATGAGAGAAAAAAAATAGAAACCTTAGACTATATTTAAGTTTCACCTATTTGGTCGTAGGATTTAAGAAAATTAGTAACTGAGATTGAGTGTAACTATTGTAACTTAACTTGAGCGTAAACAAATCCCACTACCGCAGGAAGGCCAGCCGGGCCGTGAGCGCGGTGGGAACGGGCTTCCCAAAAAGCCAGCCCCGGGCCGGGGTCGGCATAGAATGAAGGGGACGGCCCTAATGTTGTGTTGGCAAAGCTTCTTGGGTTGCGGGCAGAGAAGAGCGGACGTGGGGACTCAGACCGGGGCGCAGCGTAACTAAGAGAGCCATTCCATTTAGGGCGAGACAGAATGGGCGGGCACGAGCGGTCTGGTGTCCGAGCCAATTGGTCAGACGACGACTACTTCACTTATTAGATTAGTATTCGCCGCCTATCCCGAAAAAAATGGGATTAAATAGAAAGAACGCGAAGCGCTATAGTATAGAAAGGTTTTTTTGGGGGGGGATTTGCTTCTTCACAAGCTTATCCCCGCCCCGACCGGCAGCTGCTGGATCTCCCCATCTCTCCTAAACTTCCCCCGGTCTTCGGCCCGAGCTGTATGAGGCAGAAACTCGCCCCACGTACGGTTCGGAGGCCGAGCCCCACCCCAGCAGTAATGGTGCGGCTTAGGTCAACTAACACAAAGAAGATACAGTTCACTCAACGATTGCCTTTGGGTTCCGAACTCCATATGGGGAAGGAGCGTTGTTGTTTCCGAGGTCTCGATCATTTACATGGACCCACTTCTCATTCCATTTTTGGGAATTTGATGATCTATAAACCGTCCCTAACGAACGATCGCCTCATGTTTGAGCATGATGAATCACTTCGTGCCGACCTGTTGCCAATAAACTTTCCGGCCTCATATGAGAATGGAAAACTTGAGCATTTTCTGCATCGGTGGATGAAGAATCGCGAACATAATAATTTATGGTTGACCATGTTCCCAGAAAAAAGATACTTTAGAGAAAGAACGAGCACGACTGAAGTGGCTATACATACAAATCCATTTACGGATAGATATGCTTCGATTGGAACTGGAAGTTCCAGAACAGGCGGCTGGTATACCACCATAATTAAACTGCCTTTTCTTTTTTTGATTCGGATAGGATTTATGTTGGCTTCGTCGGGAGGCTCGCGTAGTTTGTTACGTCAGCTCCAAAAGGATAAGTTGCGTTGGAATCGATAAAGTTCCGTGGAATTCATAATTGCATTAATCAAATAAAAGGAGTCTTCAACCCTCTCAATCAATAGAGGCTAGATCGGACTAAGGAGAGAGACGGTTGAGTACGGAAGCGAAAGCGGAGATATAGGCTAACTAAATGCCCAGTGAGAAGACTTACATGAGTAAGGAGAAATCCGAATGACTAGTGGCCATAACTCATTAAGCAATCTTAACCTTTTTCGCTTAGCCTTTCCTCTTTCTACCGTTACGAGATGCAGTATCCTCATACGTCTTTGCACGGTTTTCGACCGGGACGGGAAGAGGTTTCCTCGTTGCATCTTTACACACAGCATTGGTTCTGTCCCTTACCTTACCCTTATCGCCCGTCGGGCGTCAAGGTTCGCATTAGATCCCCTTATCTATCGTCTTTTTGCCCCACCAAAAAAAAGACGAGAACCCAATGCCAATCGCTGATCTGTTAGTGGACAGAGCTTATGGGCAATAAATTCTGTCATTCATGGACGGTAGGGTATAACCTTCTTTTCATCTCCAAAGAGGACGAGGCAAAAACAGCGTTCCGTTGTCCGGGTGCTGTTGGACGGACTATTATGCTGGCAGGTGATGCCCTTCGGTCTGAATCACGCTATAGTTACCTACCAGCGAGCAATGAACCTCATCTTCCATTACTTTATTGTCAACATCGTAGAGATGGTGTATATTGACGATGTAGTTGTGAAGTCTTTCCCTGTTTCGGGTTATTTGTCTGATCTCAAGACAGTGTTTGAGCGCGAGAACACGGCTTGAAGATGAACCCGTAAAAATATGCATTTGGCGTAACAGCAGGAAACTTCCTAAAGTTATTAGTGCACAACAGAGGGGTTGAAATTGACAAGAAGAAATCGGGCCAGAAGTTGAAGAATGCCTCTCACACAGATGGACAGCAAAGAAGAGAAGGCCTTCTAAGGCGGACTCTGGCTCTTTCATTTGTAAGAGTCCTCCTCAGGCACGAGATTGTCCGATGAAGGATAAACTTGCTGGTTGCCGAGGACAAGAGGGAAGAACCCCTAGGGTAGGGTGAATCCGTTACAGTTGCGGAATGCGATCAACCATTAGAAGCCTACGTCTGCTGGGCTTATGTATGTTGAGATAGTGCTGAATGAAATGGCCACTCTGCTCGTTCTTTCAATGGCCTTTTGACCTCTGATGGACCATGAGCTCTGGGCGCATATGATTCGTCTGTCAGGACAATCCTATATGTGACGGGTTACTTGCTACGTCTCGCTGACTCCTGCCGCCCGCGGATCATGCACTCCCCCAGCATGCCTTATTTTAATATAAAAAGCCTAACCTGCTGGGCCACAGGAAGAGAAGAGTAATCTGAATCTCGGTGTCTAATCACCGAGTTCACATGGACCGGATCTGGGACTGTCCGCTTTCTGTTATCGCTTCACGCTACTGTAATGGGCATGATCCCATCCCAATTCCCGTACGCTGCTGTGGCTTCGCCCCTATACGTACTGGCTTCTTCCTTCCGATAGGATCAGGACGACGATGAGGACGACGATGAGGATAGGATGAGGATCACCAAGGGGGGATGAGGATAGGAGGAGGGTGAGGATGAGGACGAGCATGAGGATAGGAAGAGGATGACGATAAGATGAGGATAAGAATGAGGACGACGATGAGGAGTAGGAAGAGGATGAGAATGAGGACGAGGATATGATGAGGATGAGGATGAAGATAGGTTAAGAACGAGAATGAGGATGAGGATAGGATGAGGATCAGGATGAGGAAGAGGATGTGGATGACGAAGTGGATAGGATGAGGACGAGAATAAGAATGAGGATAGGATGAGGACCAGAATGAGGATAGATTGATGAGTAGATTGAGGATGAGGATAAGAATAGGATGAGGATGAGAATGTGGATGAGGATAAGGATAGGATGAGGAGGAGGATGAGGATGAGGAAGAGGACGAGGATAGGATGAGGACGAGCATGAGGATAAGGATAGGATGAGGATGAGCATGTGGATGAGGATAATGATAGGATGAGGATGAGGATGAGGATGAGGAAGCGGACAAGTATTTGATGAGGACGAGAATTTGGATGAGGATAGGATTTGGATGAGGATGAGGTTAGGATGAGGATAGGATGAGGAGTTGCATGAGGATGAGGTAGAGGATGAGGATAGAATGAGGATGAGAATGTGGATGAGGATAAGGATAGGATGAGGATGAAGAAGAGGACGCGGATAGGATGAGGACGAGAATGAGGATAGGATGAGGACGAGAATGAGGATGAGGTTAGGATGAGGAGGAGGATGAGGTTAGGATGAGGACGAGCATGAGGATGAGGATAGGATGAGGTTAGGATGAGGACGAGCATGAGGATGAGGATAGGATGAGGTTAGGATGAGGACGAGCATGAGGATGAGGATAGGATGAGGTTAGGATGAGGACGAGCATGAGGATGAGGATAGGATGAGGTTAGGATGAGGACGAGCATGAGGATGAGGATAGGATGAGGACGAGGATGAGGATGAGGATGAGAGTAGGATGAGGATGAGGATGAGGATAGGATAAATATAGGATGAGGATAGGAAGA
>NC_032023.1:8899834-8900736 GCF_001865875.1 Lupinus angustifolius | reverse complement strand
TAGGATGAGGACGAGGACGAGGGTAGGATGAGGATGAAGATGAGGAAGAGGATGAGGATGAGGACGAGGATAAGAATATGATGACGATGACGATAGGATGAGGATGAGGATGTGGATTAGGATGAGGATGAGGATGAGGATGAGGATGAGGATAGGATGAGGAGGAGGATGAGGATAGGGTGTGGACGAGCAGGAGGATGAGGTATGATGAGGACGAGAATGAGAATGAGGATAGGATGAGGATGAGGACGAGAATGAGGATGAGTATAGGATGAGTACGAGGACGAGGATGAGGACGAGGATAGGATGAGAAGGAGGATAACGATAGGATGAGGATGAGGATGAGGATGAGGAAGAGGATGAGGATAGGACGAGTACTAGAATGAGGATGAGGATAAGATGAGGACGAGGATAAGGATAGGATAAGGATGAGGATGTGGATTAGGATGAGGATGAGGATGAGGATAGGATGAGGACGAGGATGAGGATAGGATGAGGACGAGGATGAGGATAGGATGAGGACGAGGATGAGGATAGGATGAGGACGAGGATGAGGATAGGATGAGGACGAGGATGAGGATAGGATGAGGACGAGGATGAGGATAGGATGAGGACGAGGATGAGGATAGGATGAGGAAGAGGATGATGATAGGATGAGGACGAGCATGAGGATGTGGATAGGATGAGAATAACAATGAGAATGAGGATTAGGATGAGGATGAGGACAAGAATGAGAATGAGGATAGGATGAGGAAGAGGATGAGGATAGGATGAGTACTAGAATGAGGATGAGGATAAGATGAGGACGAGGATAAGGATAGGATAAGGATGAGGATGTGGATTAGGATGAGGATGAGGATTAGGATGATGATCAGGATAGGATGAGGATGAGGATGAGGAAG
>NC_032023.1:8883363-8895863 GCF_001865875.1 Lupinus angustifolius | reverse complement strand
GGTAGGATATTCCCAATACATGTCTCTTACTTTTTCAAAATAACCAGAGCTTAAGGATGTCATCAGTACCACTTTTGACTTCGGCTTTCCTGATGAACTAATAATATCTTTGGTCCGGGCAACATCAGGCAACAGATTCTCCTTCAAAGTACAAGCAATGATCTGATCCAGTACATGTTGAAATGGACCAGTTCCAATGTCAAACACTCTAATTTGGATGCCTACCCTTTCATCAGCTTTAGCTAAATAAGCTTCATAATATCTTACAACAAGTCCCCATACCCTGTTTGTGGGGTGGAACAGATATCTACCTAAGAAATGGAAAACTGTTTCCTTATTTGGGAAGAGTTCACTCAGCTCCTGCTCAAAAGCTGGCATTAAGAATAGAGATGGGATAAAATAATTGTCTGTTCTCATCACTAACCAAGGTACTTTCTGGAGAAAACGTTGCTCTTCATCACAGAAGAAAAGCTTATCTTGGTCATCATAGTCATGGGATAGATGAAGGTAGACACTAGGTGGCACCGTGGAACTTGTAACAGATTCATTTTTCAGCATTTTCCCATAACATTGGGCAGAATTTTGATTGAAATCATGTAATTGACTGTTAATAGGGAAATCAGGAGGGAGAAACCAGGAAATATCTGGGAACGGTTCACAAAAGAGATCGATCATATCAACTCCAGGATCAACTAATAGAACACGGTTCGTGAGGAGAGCATAAAGAAATGCAGATGCTAAGGTCAATATCCTATTCCCTAACCCACTGTATGAGATCCATACTACATATTTACAATCAGAAGACTCACTTAAACGGCCAGACCTAAGATCTTTTACCGTTTTATTATAGGATTCAGTATAAGGTCCACATCTTTTGTGGAGAATTTCATATGTCCTTAATCTAGAAATTAGGTAAGAAGAAGGATTTTCTGATAGTCCATTCACTCCATTGCGATACATGACAGAATGATACCTACTGAGACAAGAAACTTCATCAAATTTATCTGCTAGAAGGCCACCAAGAAGTTTATCTTCATGCAAGATGACAGAATCAGAGCCATCATTATTCAAACCTACAAGTTACAGAAGACGAAATCCGATTATTTGACGATGATTGGCAAGGAAAAGCAAACTATCTACAAAACAAGAACATTTTTTGGATATGAGAAAATCTGTTCATTCATTAAAATACCTTATATGTTAATTGTTATACACTTTTATACCCATCTCTCATCAAATACCTTTTTAGTACTTAGTACTCTCATGTTCACTCGATTATGCAATGCAAATACTGAATCAAACAAAACTAAGAGAAAATCAACAAATTCATAACTAAATCAAAGATCAACTAAAAGAAACACATCCATAAATTGACAATGCAAGTATACCTTGTTCACTTTGTTTCACTTGAAAAACAGTTTTTGTTGGAGAAGGATCTTGAGGGACAGAATCGGAAGGAGGGTCTCGCAGAACCAAGGAAAGTGAGAAGAGAACAGAGAAGAGCGTCAAAGAAAGGAGGAAGAAACCCATAAGGTGCGTCAAACTAGGGACACATTTGATGTTAAGGGCCTTTGAAACGATGCGAGCGTCTTCCAAATCTGAGAGTGAGGGATCAGAATCGTCGTGATTCCTATGGAGACGCTTCATGTGCAGTGAGTGAGGTTTTGTTTGTTTGTTTCTTTCACCTCGAAACTCGACCAGATCTGGGATTGGGGTATGGTTATTGACTTATTGGTTGAGAGTGGAGTCGGTGTCTTTCATTTGGATTCTATAATAGAATAACACAGGCTTCTTTAACATTATCATCAAAATAGTATCTTTTTCTCTTTCTTCGCTCTGTTTTTTGGTACCATTATTGTATTTAATTAAATGAAATGCCCCTTTCACAAGAGAAAAAGGTGTATTTATGGAATGATAAGGTGAATAATTTTTATAATTTTATTACATTATTCTTCATTCATATTTTATCATTGTTAGATTTTAAATATAAATAATATAAATAACTGATATATATGATTGTGTATGAATCTTTATATTAATAGTACATAAGTATTATACTCTCATTTTCCAAAAGAGAAAATGATGTATGTATTGATAGTGTAATAGTTTTTACATTGTCATTTATTATTCATTTTCAATCATTATTGACTTTTAAATTAAATATAATACAAATAAATGATTGATTAAGTACTGATTGTGTATGAATCTTTACAGGTAATTTGACAATTTTTACATTATCGTTGAATTATCCACCTTTTATTTCAATTATAATTGACTCTTTAAATAAAAGAATAAAAGAATACAAATGAATAGTGAATAATATACGAATTTGTAAAACAAGATTGAGATATTAAAATAATAAAATAATGTTAAAAAGAAATTCACGATAGAAAACACAAATTCGGAAATAGATGCCCTCTGTATCAGAGTTTTTCTCTTAATTTTATGTAAAAAAATCTCTGTTTAAGAAAGAATTCATTAAATAATAATCATAAAATGTTAAAATTTTATATAATTTGTATTAAAACTTCTCCCCTTGAGAATGATTTTTTCTTCAGAAATCTCTCTTTTAGATTTGTAAAATAAAAGTTGGGAAATAAATTGAGGATTAGGTCTGTAAACAAACAAACATGAGAAATAGAAGGATTTCAGAAAGGAGAAAGTGAGCCATTTTGAATGTTTTGCTATTTTCAAAAAAGAAAAAACAATAAAAAACATACATATGTCATCAAATTATAGGTTAAGGTAGTGTTGTTAAAACAATAGTGTTATCAAACCGGTCAAGGTACTGGTATAGTCATACAATAATTAAACTGTATGTTAGTTAAACTGTACATACATGCTTATACTTATATATATATAAACACCTATAACAAAAAAATCAGATAGGACTCAAATTTATAATTCATATTCATAATCTACTCAAAATTCACATAAACAAACAAATTTAAGTATTTAACAAATTCAAAGTCCAAATTACAAAACATATGTCAATCCAAAAGTATCACTTAACAACTGTAAAATATAAATAAATGACACAAGTTCACAACTCACTATACAAAAGACAAAACAAATAAATTTGGAGTTTTAACATTTAACACCAATGAGTCAAAGTTATCTCATATCGAGATTATATTTTTGCACCAAATCATATCTTCACACACGAATATTAGAAACCAAAATGTGTAATCTTAGTATGCCTTGGAAGCATATGCATTGAAGTGTTAAAGAAGAGTTAGAAAGACGAGTCACCTTGTAATGAGTTTTTAAGTTTTTTAAAAACAAAAAATATGTGTGTAAACCGGCCAATTTAGTCAAATATCGGACGGTTCACAGGTTTTGACCGACTTTTGATCGGTTTTGATACTTGGCCGGTTCAACATCTGTACCATACTAGGTAAGGTTTCACTTCACCGGTTTTCTGGTTAAACCGGCTGGTACGATACAATTTTTACATCATTGGGTTAAGGAAACAACTTCTCTCCTCATATCAAGAGCTACATGGTTTATGAAAAATATTAACAAATTTAAAATAATGTGAAAATATAAAAGAGATTTATATATATATATATATATAAAGAACTTAATATTTACTCATTATATTTCATTTTGTTTTAGTTTGCAATAAAATATAATAAATTATATTGACACTCTTGGAGCTCTAGTGAAATTATATAAATCACACCTTCATGTTTTACACCTATAAAAAACTCATAATTTTTATACATATATTACACTTATTATCCCTATGTGATAAATAAGTGTGATTTTTAAATAAAAAGTGGTGATAAGCGTAATTAAATTAGACAAAAAATGATATATTATGGAGTAAATACAAATAGTATACCAACTAATACATTTTCGTTATTTTTTATTTGTTACAATATAGTATAAAAGTGATTTAAACATATTTTTTTAGAATTATTAATGCATCTTAAAATGAACCAAAAGTAATGAAAATGTATTAACTCGCTTTGGACTTGTCCCCACACATATTATATTTTGTTTAACTTAATTACAATTATTATCTTTTTTGTTTAAAATATCATACTTATTTCTCATATAGGAGTAGCGAGTTAATATATGTATAAAAATTTGGGACTTTATGTAGATATAAAAGATTAAAAGGTGATTTTTATAATTTTACTAAAATTCAGAGGGTATCAATCCAACTTACTCCAATAAAATATTAAAGATTTTGGTATCATGCTCCTTTTTAAGGTGAAGACTTTTATTGAATTATTACTCTCACTGTAATAATTATAAGCTCACCAATTGGTTGGTAGAAATGTTAAAAGATTGAGTCACACTTCAAAGCTGAATACTTGTTGAGGTAGTAACCCTAATAATAAACAAAAATAAATAAATTGTATCTATTTAATCACAATAGAAATGCATATCGAATGCTAAAGTGAGTAAGTTGATTGATATTTATTCACCATCAGATTATATTTATTTAACAAGTTGTTGTCAATTTTGATTGTTGAAAAACCACTATAATCAAGAAAATAAGTAGATTAAAATTTTATAAAATCAAATATTAATCTTAAATGAATCTTAATATTATCAAATAGGTTATTTAATTCTATTATTATTATTATAAATTAGAAATAGAAATTCAATTCTAAATAAAAAATTATAGAAAAAAGTTCTTGATAGTCCCACTTATTATGTGAAATTCACATTGAAAAGTGAACTAATCACTATCCTTTTAAGACTCTGAAGAACCCTTTTCGTAAAATTTCGCTTGCTTAATAAATAAGTTTCTATTTGACTACGAAAGTACCCAAAAAAAGACATGCAATATGATATACGATTATTGAGATTAAATAACAAAGGGTAAAACCTTCAACTAGAACTAGATGTAGATTAGGTGGAAGTTGATTAAGTCGAGAAGAGACTAGACAAAAGACATTAGCAAAGACAAGAGAAAATCCTAATGCAGAGAAATTAGAGAATCTGATTTTGTAAAAGACCTAAGTTCATATTGGTTAAATGAGTATTTTTTTATGATTAGTCATCAAAATATCATTATTTAGGTGCTTTGGTCCTGAAACAACATCACTACGGATGTTTAGACAATGTAATTTGTGAGTGATTGAACTATAAACTCTACGGAGAATTCACGAGTTTACTTGAGTTTATACACGTTCATTTGAGCTTAAATTCCCTTTCATGCATTGTCAAACATACTCAGCGAAGTATTTGGCTCCAAATAAATAAATTGTACTAAACTCTAACTTCATTGTTAAACTGGAGAGTAACTATAATATTAAGTTCCCACAATTCTGAAAGAAAATAGTTTTAGAAATTAGTCTCAATATTCTATTTTAATTTATTTTTTATCTTTTCTACTTTCTTAATTGTAATCAACCCTCTATATATTGATTGTAAATAAGTAAAGTAATTCTAGAAATCATTCTTTAATCAAATAATAATATTTTTATCTTTTGTGAATTATTATCTTTTTTTTCATTTATTTAAAGTCTAATATTTTCTATTGAAAATATTGATAATTAAGTTTTGAGTCCTCTAAAGTGTAAAGTGTGTTGTGCACTTTATAGTTAAAAATGCACATTTGTGATCATTGGGCTAAGTTAACAAAAAGTGGTTATGTGATGAATAGTTATTATATTTGTTGAGTTTTGATGATTAATAAAGAATTAAACTATGACTTATGATATAATTCACTCCTAAGGATATGATCCATGGTTAAATGATTTGTTTATGAGATGATTGTGTGTTCATATGATAATGATTTAATAATATGATGCGTGTCTCTATGACAATATGTTGAAATGGTATGAGACATACTTAATTTTCTTGATGAAAAAAGTGAGAAATGCATAGTCTTCTTGTTAAAATATATTTTGAATTATATTTTAGTATTTGGGTTGATATTGTATTAGGCTAGTTATAGTTAGAGTTAGTTTTAGTGGTTTTAATTAGTTAAGCTTTGTTTCCATGTATATCAAGTTTACTTTCCTTGTAAACTATCATTCATTCAATTCAATAATATTTCTCATTCTTTCTTGTTTCATCAAGAAGATTATGCATGGCTCGTACCATTTCAACATGGTATCAAAATATAATTATTCATTCGATAGCTTCCGCTTATGGCTTCATCATTCCAAGATTCAACAAAGAATCATCATTATCATTCTCATTTTCAAGCATTGCATTTTCAAGATTCTATGTCATGAAGAATCATTCTTGCAACATTTTCAATACCGAAGACTTGTTGATGTTTCTCAATTCGTGGCATCTTCTTTTCCATCACCATCACAACGAAGGGAAGATGTAGGTTTCTAAAGGGTGTATGGCAATTAAGATTTTGAAGGTGACTAAAGAAGAATGTGGATTTGATAAGAAAGGAGCCACCACTATCCATTGCCATGTTGAGGAATTCAGAAACATTTAGGGCTTGATTGATAGGGAATTTTCACACCTTCATGTTCGTTGCTTTGGTTTCTGATTCTCATTAGGAAGTTGTTGACCCTAGAAACCAATGCATGTTTTAATGATTAAATTCTGATATAGAATCTCTAAGTTTTTACCCTCATTTTGTAGCTTGGATGATAAAGCCTCTCATTTCATCCTAAGTTCAGAAAATGGTTTCTTTACCCATTACGTGTCTTTCTTCAAGATCATTTTTCAAGAGTTCAAAAAATTAAATGACTTCCATGTTTGAAATTCAAGTTCCAATAAGTTTCTTTCACATATTTTTTTCATGCAATCACGTGGTTCATTGTTGATGGTTTAGCTTAGTTTTTCTACTTTGCAGCTTTACAAATCAATTACCCTCAATTATCTCTTTTCTTTAATACTCTATTTTGTTTACCCCTCTCTCATTAAACACACAACATTATTTAGTGTGTATTTTTCCTCATTGAAACATCATATTGGGATCAAGATTTAGATCCATTTTTTTCTCTTTCGTCCATTATGGTTGGCTTACTTCTGTCAAGTAGATGGTTAAACATTGGATGACTAAGCTTCTGCCAAGATAGATGGTTAAGCTTTGGATGAAGTTGCTTCTGCCTATGGTTGTTAAGCGTCAATATTGCTTCACATCAGATATGACGACTAGGAAATAAAAATTCGCTCACCAGCAAAAGGAGGTATTAGAGTATGTGGTGCTCAACATAATCATTTCAATCTTGGAATGCTTGATACATTTCAGCTTGAGGGGGGCTATTGAAATATTTTTTGAACTATATTTTAGTATTTGGGTTGATATTATATTAGGCTAATTATAGTTAGAGTTAGTTTTAGTGGTTTTAGTTAGTTAAGCTTTGTTTCCATGTATATAAAGTTTACTTTCCTTGTAAACTATCATTCATTCAATTCAATAACATTGCTTATTCTTTCTTGTATCATCAAAAATATTATGCATGACTCATACCATTTCGACACAATATGCTTTAGTCTTATGAATTTGTGGTAACTGTGTTTTATGCTCATGCTATTAAGATTAATGGGTAACACTATATTGAAATATTTAATGCTTATATGCATATGATCGTATAGTTGAAGACAATAACCTACAATACGATTTACTATGACATAAAAGAATAAGAAGACATCCAAGATTCTCTTCAGGTTATATCTTAGTTTACATTTTGTTTTTAGTGCTTTCTAGTTCTAAGATGTAATGTTTGGTAGAGTTTCTTAGGGTTCATACATCTCATATTATTGATTTAAACTAGGATCATTCATATGCGATGATAGAGATTATGATTGAGCTTAAATTTTGAGTTTAACCTTAGATAATCGATTAAGCAACAATTGCTTTTTTAAGAAAATACTTTTGAGTAGCAGTTAATCAATTGTCAAGTTTCTATAATCAATTAAGAGGTAATAACAAATCAATAATCAATTATTACTAATCTTTAATAAATTATCTAGTGTAGAAAAAACAATTTCATAAAGGTTTCCTTCATCTCACGAGTATAACAAGTGTTCAAAAACGAAATTAGTTAGACATACATTTTACATTTTTCAAAGAGAAAAACTTGTTAGAAAAATCTAGCTCATGAAATTCATTCTTCTTATTCTCTCCTCTTGACATTCATGTGATTTAAATGTTATCAATTTTATTAGACAAAAGAATGAAATTTTTCATAATGTTCAATAGTTGTTATAATATGCATTATAAGGTGTTTTTGATACTATAGATTGTTGTAATTTTCTGTCTATAAGAAAAAAGCTATGATTAGGGGTGAAGAATCCTCAATCTAGGAGATAATAATTGTTTTTTAGATACATATAGCTAAGAGGTTGTGGGCATTCAACTAGGTCGAAGCTTGAGAAGAAAGACGAGGAACTCTTTGTTGATCTGATTGTATCATAATATTATCTTATTAGTGAAAATCCTTATATCAAATGAGTGACCGGACATAATGCCATTCTTGGTGTGATTAGTATAAAATTATCGGTGTCAAATTATTGAACTCTTTATACTTTTAAAATTCAACATTGTTATTTGATAATCAATTATTTTATGCGTAATTAGTTAGATTTCTTTTTTTACAATTGGTTTGGTCATTCTTGAATTCTTAAGACATTCTTCGACCAAATAGAGCTTTCTGGTTTTTAATTATCGAACCATAATCGATTAAGTCAAATTAACTCTCTATAATTGGAACTTAATTCCATTAACTAATGGATTAAGGGTGATTTGATTTGAGTTTTTAGAATTAAGCAGCAAAGTAACCACACATCAATTTATCCTTTCTCAATGTGTAAAGCCCTTGTAAACCAACATAACTTGCAATGAATAGTGGACATGTGCTCAAATTATATATTGGACAATGCGTCTAAAGATTTAAGCCATCCAAAAGAACTATATGGCCGAAGGCCCACGAAGACAATATATGCAATACCCAAAGAGCCTAACCTTGATTATGAGGGCCTTGAAGGCATAAGTGTTCCTATAACTAGGGCACGTGCAAAAAAGGCTTAAAATACCCTTGGTCAACTCATAGGCTTGATCCATGATGGTGAGCCAAAGTTAGCCCAAGGGGATGTAAAGATACTCAATAACATCTTGGTCGATGGTTCTGATCGAGCCAAGGATGGACCAGGCCATGCACAGGAGACAGGCCAAGGTGCTAAATCTGACCATGACATAGGGCCAGGTGCATCAAGCACCAAGTCTGACCGTGGCATAGGGCCAGGTGCATTAGGCACCAAGCCTGACCGAGGCATGTCTGACCGAGTTGAGTATCCTGGCACACCAAGTGTTGAGCCAAGCACTGGGCTAATCTAGCCTGACCAGGAAATCTGACCGACCTGCATGCGCCTAGCTTGCCGCATCAGGCCTAGCCAACATGTTTGGCATGGAACATTTTTAATTCTGTAATAATTGTGTGGGTCAATTTTTGACCAACACTTAGTTTTATTTATTTTAGTGTTTTTTAATAAATATGCCCTTAAATAATGCTTAGTTTGAAAAATGGCTCGTGGGACTTAAACCAATCCTAAAAGTGTAACCGAGACTTTAATGCTTGGACCAACTTTTATTTTTCATGAACCAACAATGTTCTAACTTTGTGTAATGTTATTTAGTAGGTAAATAAAGACTATTATGGCCGTTGGAGGGGAAATGCTCGTGGGAATAAAGACAATGAACATGCAAGGCTTAAATGGGACATTAATGGTGCTTTAATACCTTGTTTGGACAATTGGAGCTTAATCCACATGGGCACAAATCATCCAGAAGTATCCTAAGTCATTTTCAGAGCTGTTGGAACAAAGTTGCTTGAGGAAATTTGTCATGTGCTCGTTACATGCTTTAAGTGTGCATTAATGGTGCTTAATGGTCATGTTCTAGCCATCAGAGGCTTGGTCTACTGGACAACTTCACACCAACGACACCCTAGGCCTTTTAACTCATCATAATTCACCATTCTGCCAACGGAATTCTCTCCTTGGACAAAGAGGATCCTATGCCAAGCTTAAGTGCTGAGGGCCATTATGGAGTCAATATCTCCAACATTCTACCATGTGCTAAATTGTGAGCCAAGTCTTCAAAGAATACAAGAATCCTATGAAGCTCATCAAAGCCTTGTCATGGAATATTATGAGGACATTAAGTCTCATCCACCATGTAACTTAATTTGATGTCGTTCACTTAAGGAAGAATGGAATCCTAAGCTATTCAAACTTCAACCATGGCAACAATGGCATCCTAGGCCAACATCTTAAAGTATTTCCTTCAATATAATAAAGCACACAAATGACATGTACTATGCTAAGTGTCAACAGGATTTGGCCTAGTTTAGGAGTAGATTAATATGTCAAATGGTATCATATGTTAGATCACCATGGCTTAGTATTTATTGTCTTTTATTTTACAAACTGTGGGAGCCAAGTTGGCTTGCCTATAAATGTAAGTCTTTACCAATGAAATAAACAAGTTAAGTTGAAGCATAATTCTTTGGGAATTAAGGATTGGATACTTATGAGAGTATTCTCCAAACCTTCTTGACTGAACCAAAATTAGAAGTTCTTATCAAGAACCAAGTTCTTGTGGCGAGCATCACTTTGGCTTTTCAACACCTTAAAGTGTTGTGGCGCCTTTCACATCAAGTCTAATCCATCTTCTTTTATCCCACTTTTATCATTATGTTGCTTACTCATAAACAAAAGCTCAATCCAACCGTGAGCTTGGCCAAACACCAAGCAAGATAGATCATGCAAAGAGCCTATATCCAAAGGGTTCACATCACAATGTGTCCAAATGCTTAGACTTATGCATCAAATACAAAGTCATTCAAAAGCTTAGACTTATATGTCCAATGTAGAGTTGTCGTGAAGCTGAGACTAGTGTGCCAACACAAAGTCATCCATAATCTCATACTTATGCGTCCAACACAAAGTTATCAGAATCTCCTACTTAGAGTAGTAGTGAGAATACTTTGTTTATTGGAGGTAGAGGTTCTATGGGTAGATTTGAACCTTTGTTGCATAGAATTCACCATTAATCATACTAAATATCTCTATAACCCTTCATTACTTTGATAAATCCATACTTGCACTTAACTTCACATACACAATATGGCATTGGTCTCAAAGACTAAAGCTCCTCCCAAAGGATTTTCAAACCTGTGAAGTAGTTTGAAATGTTTTTGTCACCTTATTTTATAGAGTGTGATTCTTGAAGTAAATCTAAGGTTATGAAATAATCCCCCTTTGGAAATCTACCTTTGTGATCGAGCCACAATTCTTGATCATTATCAATGTAGATAGTATTTTGTGCAATTTGTTATGAAAAACGCCTTATGATTCATGAGATCACAATTGTGATGCATCTCTCCCACATATCTTATTCTCGGTTGGAAGGAATATGAGCAGTGATTAAGCCATAAACAAACATGAACTTATTATTGGATAATAAGGATATTTTCATTGACCTACTCCATGACTAATGGTTTCTACCATCTAGTAAGGGTGTAACAAGAATTGTCCCTGGATTCTTATCTGGATGGAGATAGAAGGGACTTTGGACATTATTCTTGCTCATTTGCATATCTTATTCTAGTTGATTATTAGGGTGATATGCCATTACTCTATTTGGAGAAGATGATCATTGACTAGTGTTAATGATGATAGCTTCGATTAGGAATTGGCTCATTGTTCTTGGTCAAGATTCTTGAAATGAGAACTTCTTTAGTTTTCTTGCTCATAAATCTTGATCAGAAGAAATGAAATTCAATTTCTGCAGCAAAGGTAATCAGAACCTTCAAGGAGAAGGCTCTAAAAGCATAAAACAATTTGTTGGCTGAATAATACTCATCTTCGTTGAATCATTAAGGGGCTTTGAAACTTTTTTTACACAATGTGAATTGGAACCCAAAAATCATATTGCTTAAGGAGCAAACTACCTATTAACAACTTGAAAATTTTCCCTTCACACCAAGTCTAACTAACTTAACTAATTTTTGAAATCCCATATTCTAGAACCATATAAAATAAACCCATGATAAGTGTTTGTGCCGATATAAAATTTAAACCAACAAAAAATGTCCTATGTACTTAGGTCGAACAAGGCTTGATTGTGCATGTGCTTATTCTAGTGCGTGAAGATGTGTACTATGCCAGATATTATGCTCACGTGTGCGCCATGATGCGCCAAAGTCTGTGCCTAACTGTGTGCCAACATGCCGAGAGATACGTGTCAATACTCGTGCTAGTGCATAGTGTCCCATGCAAAGTGCGTCGGTCATATGTGTTGTCTGACCAAAGGTGCTTGGCCAAGTCCAAGTTCATGAGTTTGGTCGAATGTGGAGGGTCGAGTCTTAGGCTTCTGACCGAAGGTCCTCAACCATGTCCTGGGTCAAATTGGAAGCTGACTTTTATACTTGTGACTTTTCACTCTTTCCATGTCACGGAACAATGGAACTTCCCAGTGGTTGGAGACTCCATAGTCATAGTCGGGTCCAATGAAAGTGCGCATGTCAAGAGGAGCACTTTGGAAAGCTTGCCCACTATGTGTT
>NC_032023.1:8883047-8883263 GCF_001865875.1 Lupinus angustifolius | reverse complement strand
TAGAACTCATGCATTATCATTTTATATGAGACTTGTGTTAGAGTTGTAGAGTAATGTCTTAATTGTGTTAATTTGAGCAAGTGCTTTAGATTACTCTATATTTTGTGTTGTAAAAGTGTTGTAATATTGGGAATCTCTAGGTGTCTTACCACCAACGAGATTGATTTGCGTCTTCATTAGCTTAGAGATCTTGATAGAAAGAATAGGTTCTTGGCT